>NC_057411.1:9452508-9641232 GCF_019320065.1 Cervus canadensis
TTGCAATTAATCCTAACTCCTCATCCTATATATGGCAATAAATTATCCCAGAACTGAGAGGGATCTTCAGGATCATTATTTTTTATTTGAAGAAAAAGTCAAGAATCAAAATAACTTTGTCAAGACCACTTGGAATAGGAGTTCTCAGCAAGGTGCCTCAACACACCATCATTAGCAGTCTTAAACCATATTGCAAGTAATGTGTTATTAACAACAAAAAAAGTTTGCTGTCTTCAGTTTTCTGGAGCAAAATTTAAAGCTTGTATCTATACTCATCTTTCTCTCTTACCTCAATATACTATTTTGATTTAGTACAAAAGTATTAGATTTGTGATGATGCTGCTGAAAATTGTGTGAGAATGTATCCCAAAGTAATTTTCATTTACTGTGTGCATTTTGACAAAACAAAATGCAGAAAATCTCTAATAGAAAGAATTTGTTATAGATTCAAGGTCAGAAACTGGTTTCTGATTGTCTATTCAATCATTTTTCTACTTTACCAGTAACAAATGACAGGCCGTAGTGCAACTTACACTAGTAACACAATGCTAAAATGGAAGCTCCAACTGAGACTCTAAGACCAGTGTCAAATAACCAAAGTGAGATGTCACACCAAATACTAATCTCAAAATAAGTGGTGAAGAACCAGTTGGGTAACTCAAACCCTTCACTGACATTGAGAATATAAGATGGTTTTAAGAGTTACATAGCATTGAAACATGTATATTATCACATGTGAAACAGATCGCCAGTCCAGTTTCGGTGCATGAGACAGGGTGCTCGGGGCTGGTGCACCAGGATGACCCTGAGGGATGGGATGGGCAGGGAGGTGGGAGGGGGGTTCAGGATGGGGAACACATATACATCCATGGCCAATTCAGGTCAATGTATGGCAAAACCACTACAATATTGTAAAATAATTAGCCTCCAATTAAAATAAATAAATTAAAAAAAAATAGTACATGAACAATACTTTACCACTGAACATAGCCAGGTAAAGCATATTTCCCAAAATCTTTGCTTTTCTTATATTACCAGTGAATTTTAGAATAAAAATAAACTTTAAAAAATTTTTTTAAAAAGAGTTATATAGAAAGGAAAAGGATTTTTAAACTAGATTTTGGAAAAGAACTTAGTCAAAAAGACCTGGGAGCCGCTCTCTAAAATAGATTCTGTTTATCAACTCATTGCCTATTTACAGCCTGCTGATCAAGCACACTGAACAATCTGTCAATATGTTCCAGTTAGGTTGAGGATCTAAAGGAAGGCTCTTGACCCTTCACCAAGGTAAGTGGAGTTGGATCAGTGGGAAATTTCCCTTTGAGCAAGGCAGCAGTGCACCCAGCACAGTAATAAATTCCTATCACGTCCCTCCTGATGATTGTGTGGTTTATCAGATAATAAAGACTGCTTTATTGACTATTCACTTCAGCTTCTTCTAATATGTAATTTTTATATTCACGTCATCTAGGACATTAATGATTAATCTGAACAGGGCAGGGCTGAGGGCACAGTCCTGTGGCATGATGCTAAATACATTAAAAGTTGGCCTTAATATATTAATCACATCCTCTAGGGAGAGCTTTCAATTCCCATACATCCCTGATTCTAAGACCTACATTTTTTCTCACCTTAATATGTCTAAACTCATAATAATGTCTCATATTTATTGCCTGCAGAGCAGTGATCAATGGTGTAGCTTCATTGTCAGCCCTTGCGCTAAGAACAAAATAAGCAACATGAAAGCTTACTGAATGGATGGTAGCTATTTGGTATAAAGTTCTGAAAATAATAGTGGAGTACTATTTCATTACTACACACTTAATTCTCTTGAGATCACAAAAGGCAATATTATGTGGAAAAACACAGTCTTGATGACACAGATTCAGAAGAATCTAAAAGTAAAGACATTTTAGAAATCACTGAAGAATTTATTTCATTTACATGTTTGTTTTAATGTATATGTAAGTGTGACATGTAAAAAATCCATGTCAAAAATTAGACTAAAATAGCTTTTTAATAAATAAATAATATTTCTAGAGAATAAAAAAACACTGTGTCATAATAATTGAAAATGTTTTTGTTTTCTTTCTTTGTGTTAAGAAAGAGGAATATATGATTAATGACATTTTAGATTCATAATAGATTTGAAAAATATAAGTATGTATTAATATTATATTATTATATTATATTGAAATAATATAATTATAATACATGAAGTACAATTATATCCATATATACTAATACATACTGTTTAATTTAATTACATTAATATAATCAATCATTTAAAATAATTGATTTTCTTGCATCTTCTCAATCTTTGTCTCCAGGCTATTTATCTGTAACGCCATTTTGTTTTCAAGATTTTGGATCATTTTTATTATCATTATTCTAAATCCTTTTTCAGGTAGATTCCCTATCTCCTCCTCTTTTGTTTGACTTGGTGGGCATTTTTCATGTTCCTTTACCTGTTGGGTATTTCTTTGCCTTTTCATCTTGTTTAGATTGCTGTGTCTGGAGTGGGCTTTCTGTATTCTGGTGGGCTGTGGTTCCTTTTTAATGTGGAGGTTTCACTCAGTGGGTGGGGTTGGACAATTGGCTTGTCAAGGTTTCCTGGTTAGGGAAGCTTGCGTCAGTGTTCTGATGCACAGAACTGGATTTCTTCTCTCTGGAGTGCAATGGAGTGTTCAGTAATGAGTTTTGAGATGGGTCTAAGTGTTAGGTGTGACTTTGGGCAGCCTGTATGTTGACGCTCAGGGCTATGTTCCTGCATTGCTAGAGAATTTGCGTGGTATGTCTTGCTCTGGAACTTATTGGCTCTTGGGTGGTGGTTGGTTTCAGTGTAAGTATGGAGGCTTTTGGATGGTCTCTTATTACTTAATGTTCCATGTAGTCAGGTGTTTTCTGGTGTTCTCAGGTTTGGGGCTTAAGTCTCCTGCCTCTGGATTTCAGTTTTATTCTTATAATAGTCTCAAGACTTCTCCAACTATACAGCACTGATAATAAAACATCTAGGTTAATGGTGAAAAGATTCTCCACTGTGAGGGACACCCAGAGAGGTTCACAGAGTTACATGAAGAAGAGGAGAGGGAGGAGGGAGATAGAGATGAGCAGGAGGAGAAAAAGGGGGACTCAAGAGGAGAGAGACAGATCTACGCAGTTCTCTGTTCCCTAAGTGTTCTCCATAGCCCAGACACCCACAGAGATTCACAGAATTGGATTGGGAAGAGAAGGGGAAGGGAGGAAATAGAGGTGTTCTGAGGTAGAAAACGGAGAGTCAAAAGTGGGAGAGAGTAATCAACACACTCCTGAGTAAAAATGGGTACTGAATATTGGATTCTTAAATGTCCAAACTTGATATCAAATACTGAAAAACAAAGATTAAAAATCTAGAGCAGAGGTTAGACTCTTAAAAATACAATATTAAAAACAAAAACAAAAACACAAAAAATTTTAGAAATATATATGAAGTTTGGCTTAAAAATATGGCTTCTCCTTTTTTTGCAAGGTTGTAGTGAAATGAAAATGAAAATTAAGGAGTAATAGAGGACTTTAAAAGAAAATAAGAGAAAAAAATAATAAAACAAGAAAGACAAACCCACAGCAAGCATTACCCTCAATGGTGAAAAATTGAAAGCATTTCCCCTGAAATTAGGAACAAGACAAGGGTGCCCACTCTCACCACTACTATTCAACATAGTTTTGGAAGTTATGGGCACAGTGATCAGAGCAGAAAAAGAAGTAAAAGGAATCCAGATAGGAAAAGAAGAAGTGAAACTCTCATTGTTTGTAGATGACATGATCCTCTACATAGAAAACCCTAAAGACTCTACCAGAAATTACTAGAGCTAAGCAATGAATATAGTAAATTTGCAGGATATAAAATTAACACGCAGAAATCCCTTGCATTCCTATATACTAACAATGAGAAAAGAGAAAGAGAAATTAAGGAAACAATACCATTCACCATTTCAGCAAAAAGAATAAAATACATAGGAGTATATCTACCTAAAGAAACAAAAGACCTATACATAGAAAACTATAAAACACTGATGAAAGAAATCAAAGAGGACACAAACAGATGGAGAAATATACCGTGTTCATGGATTGGAAGAATCAATATTGTCAAAATGACTATACTACCCAAAGCAATCTATAGATTCAATGCAATCCCTATCAAGCTACCAACGGTATTTTTCACAGATCTAGAACAAATAATTTCACAATTTGTATGGAAATACAAAAAACCTCGAATAGCCAAAGTAATCTTGAGAAAGAAGAATGGAACTGGAGGAATCAACCTGCCTGACTTCAGACTCTACTACAAAGCCACAGTCATCAAGACAGTATGGTACTGGCACAAAGACAGAAATATAGATCAATGGAACAGAATAGAAAGCCCAGAGATAAATCCACGAAACTATGGACACCTTATCTTCAACAAAGAAGGCAAGGATATACAATGGAAAAAAGATAACCTCTTTAACAAGTGGTGCTGGGAAAACTGGTCAACCACTTGTAAAAGAATGAAACTAGAACACTTTCTAACACCATACACAAAAATAAACTCAAAATGGATTAAAGATCTAAATGTAAGAAGAGAGACTATAAAACTCCTAGAGGAGAACATAGGCAAAACACTCTCTGACATAAATCACAGCAAGATCCTCTATGACCCACCTCCCAGAATATTGGAAATAAAAGCAAAAATGAACAAATGGGACCTAATGAAACTTAAAAGATTTTGCACTACAAAGGAAACTATCAGCAAGGTGAAAAGACAGCCCTCAGATTGGGAGAAAATAATAGCAAACGAAGCAACAGACAAAGGATTAATCTCAAAAATATACAAGCAACTCCTGCAGCTCAACTCCAGAAAAATAAATGACCCAATCAAAACATGGGCCAAAGAACTAAGCAGACATTTCTCCAAAGAACACATACAGATGGCTAACAAACACATGAAAAGATGCTCAACATCACTCATTATTAGAGAAATGCAAATCAAAACCACAGTGAGGTACCATTACACACCAGTCAGGATGGCTGCTATCCAAAAGTCTACAAGCAATAAATGCTGGAGAGGGTGTGGAGAAAAGGGAACCCTCTTACACTGTTGGTGGGAATACAAACTAGTACAGCCGCTATGGAAAACAGTGTGGAGATTTTCTTAAAAAACTGGAAATAGAACTGCCATATGACCAGCAATCCCACTTCTGGGCATACACACCGAGGAAACCAGATCTGAAAGAGACACGTGCACCCCAATGTTCATCGCAGCACTGTTTATAATAGCCAGGACATGGAAGCAACCTAGATGCCCATCAACAGACAAATGGATAAGGAAGCTGTGGTACATATACACCATGGAATATTACTCAGCCATTAAAAAGAATTCATTTGAATTAGTTCTAATGAGATGGATGAAACTGGAGCCCATTATACAGAGTGAAGTAAGCCAGACAGATAAAGACCAATACAGTATACTAACGCATATATATGGAATTTAGAAAGATGGTAACGATAACCCTATATGCAAAACAGAAAAAGAGACACAGATGTACAGAAAAGAATTTTGGACTCTGTGGAAGAAGGCCAGGGTGGGATATTTAGAGAGAACAGCATCGAAGCATGTATATTATCTAGGGTGAAACAGATCACCAGTCCAGGTTGGATGCATAAGACAAGTGCTTGGGCCTGGTACACTGGGAAGACCCAGAGGAATTGGGTGGAGAGGGAGGTGGGAGGGGGGGATCGGGATGGGGAATACATGTAAATCCATGGCTGATTCATATCAATGTATGACAAAAACCACTACAATATTGTAAAGTAATTAACCTCCAACTAATAAAAATAAATGGGAAAAAATTGATTTTCTATTATATTATTAATCACACCTAAGTTTTATATATTAAATATTATAATACAAAATATGTATTAATAAAAGCTAACTTTACATTTCAACACACTAGCAAAGAAATAACAAGCCAAGAAATGAAAAGATTAGAGCACAAGTAAACAAAATAGAAGATACAAAAACAATAAGAAAAAAATCAATGAAATTGAGTTTTTTTTAAGATCAGAAAATGTAATAAACCTTTAGCTGTACCAAGAGAAAGGATAGAAAGTTCAAATAAATAAAATTAGAAACTTAAGAGCATATATTATAACTTATGCTTTAGAAATGAAAAGAATTATGAGAATACTCTAAGAGTTATATTCCAATAAATTAGAAAACCAGGAAGAAATGGAAGATTCCTAGAAACATATTGCTTACCCAGAATGAATCATGAAGAAATGAGAAACATGAATAGAGCAAGAACAGGTAAGGAAGATTGAATCAGTAATCAAAAACTTCCAAAGAAAAGTCCAGGACCTGATTGCTTCACTGGAGAGTTGTAGCAAACATTTAAGAAAGAATTAGCTGCAATATTTTGAAATTCTTCTCAGAAAATTGAAGAGGAGGGAACACTGCCTAATTCATTTTTCAAAGCTAGCTTTACCCTAATACTACATGAAGACCCTACATGAAAAGAAAATTAGAGGCCAACACCCCTGACGAATATAGCTGTAGAGTCCTCAACAAAATATTAGCAATCTGAATTCGAAAGTGCATTAAAAAGATCATATACAATGACCAAGTCAGTTTTATCCCTAGGATGCAAGGATGTTTCAGTATATGAAACACAATAACTGTGATATAGCACATTAACAGAATGAAGAATAAAAATTTTATGAATATCCCAAAAGATGGAGAAAAATGATTTGATGAAATTCAACATCTTTTTGTGAAAAACACTCTCAACAAACTAGGAATAGAAGGAGATTACTACAACATAATAAATTCCATTTATGACAAGACACAGCTAACAGCATATGCAACAGTAAAAAGCTAAAAGATTTTACTCTAAGATTCAGAATAAGATAAGGATGCCAACTCTTAAAACTTCTATTCAACATAGTACTGAAATTACTAGATATAGCAATTAGGTTAAAAAATAAATAAATGAAAGACATCTGAATTTGAAAAGAAGTAAAATTATTTGTTTCCAGATGACGTGGTCTTACATGTAGAAAACTCTAAAGCTCCACAAAAAAGTATTAGAACAAATACTTATATTCAGCAAGGTGTCATAAAACAAAATTAACATACAAAGCTTAGTTTTATTGCTGTACACTAACAATCGAAAAAGGAAATGGAGAAAACAAGTTAATTCACAGTAGTATCAAATATAATGAAACACCTATTTATAAACTTAAACAAGGAAACAAAACACATATACACAAAAACTACAAAACATTGCTGAAAGGAATTAAAGAAGCACACATCCTGTGTTTATGAACTGGAAGACTTGATACTATTTACATGCGCAAACTACACAAGTCAGTCAGTTCAGTGGCTTAGTAATGTCCGACTGTGACCCCATGGACTGCAGCACGCCAGGCTTCTCTGTCCATCACCAACTCCCGGAGTTTACTCAAACTCATATCCATCTACTTGGTGGTACCATCCAACCATCTCATCCTCTGTCGTCCCCTTCTTCTCCTGCCTTCAATCTTTCCTGGCTTCAGGGTCTTTTCCAATGAGTCGGTTCTTTGCATCAGGTGGCCAAAGTATCGGAGTTTCAGCTTCAGCATCAGTCCTACCAGTGCACATTCAGGACTGATTTCCTTTAGTATTGGCTGGTTGGATCTTCTTGCAGTCCAGGGGACTCTCAAGAGTCTTCTCCAACACCACAGTTCAAAAGCCCCAATTCTTCGGTGCTCAGCTTTCTTTATAGTCTGACTCTCACATCAATAATGACCACTGGAAAAACCATCGCTTTGACTAGATGGACATTTGTTGGTAAAGTAATGTCTCTGCTTTTAAATATACTGGCTAGGTTGGTCATAGCTTTTCTTCCAAGGATCAGCATCTTTTAATTTCATGGCTACAGTCCCCATCCACAGTGATTTTGGAAAGCCCAAGAAAATACAGTCTTTCACTGTTTCCATTGTTTCCCCATCAATTTGCCTTGAAGTGATGGGACCAGATGCCATGATCTTAGTCTTCTGAATGTTGAGCTTTAAGCCAACTTTTTCACTCTCCTCTTTCACTTTCATCAAGAGGCTCTTTAGTTCTTCACTTTCTGCCATAAGGATGGTGTCATCTGCATATCTAAGGTTGTTGATATTTCTCCTAGCAATCTTGATTCCAGTTTGTGCTTCATCCGGCCTGGCATTTCGCATGATACTCTGCATATAAGTTAAATAAGCAAGGTGATAATATACAGCCTTGACGTACTCCTGTCCTGATTTGGAACCAGTCTGTTGTCCCATGTCCAGTTTTAACTGTTGCTTCCTGACCTGCATACAGATTTCTCAGGAGATAGGTCAGGTGGTCTGGAATTCCCATCCCTTCAAGAATTTTCCACAGTTTGTTGTGATCCATAGAGTCAAATGCAAACTACCCAAAGTGGTCTACAGATTCAATACAATGTTAACCATTTTCCAATGGCATTTTTCACAAAAATAGAAAAATATAATTTTAAAATTTATATGTAATCAAAGTACCCTGAAGAGCTAGAACTATCTTAGAAAGAAAAACACAAGTTGAGATATATCACACTCCCTGATTTTAAAACATAATGTAAAGCTAAAGGAATCAAACAGTATGATACATGCAAAAAGGCAGACATAAACCATTAAAACAGAAGAGAAAATTCAGTAATAAATTCATCTATATATATATATTTATATATATATATCATTAAATGATCTTTGAGAAGAGTGATAAAATAATACAATGGACAAATGATTAAACATGCGGTATTGGAAAACTGGATATCCATGTGCAAGACTAACAATGGCCACTTATAGCACACACAAAAATCAATACAAAATTGATTTAAAACTTAAATATAGGCCTGAAACTGCAAAATTCCTTGAGAAAAACACAGGAAAAGGATTAAAACATTGGGTTTGGCAATGATTTCTTGGATTGGACACCAAGAGCACAGATAACAAAAGAAAAATTAGACAAGTGGAATTACATTAAACTAAAAAAATTCTACACAGCAAAGGAAACAAGCAACAGAATGAAAAGCAACCTAAGATTAGGAGAAAATACTTCAAAATTTATATCTTATAAATAGTTAATATTCAAAAAATACAATAAACTACCACTCAATTGTAAAAAAAAAAAAAAAAAAAACCTGATTAAAAATGGGAAAAGGACTTAAACATTTTTCCAAAGAAGATATGCAAATGGCTAACATGTACACAAAAAGATACCCACATCCAAATAATAAGGGATATGTAAATCAAAACTATAATCAGATGTCACCACATACCTGTTAGGATAGCTATAATAAAAAAATAGAAAGAAAGAAAGAAAATAACTCTTGGGAAGGAGGTAGAGACTCTCCAATACTTGTGCAATGTTGGTGGGAATATAAAATGATGCCACCATTATGGAAATCAGTATGGCACTTACTCAAAAATTAACACTAGAGCTACTATATGATTTAGTAATCCCACTTCTGTGTATTTATTCCAAAAGAAGTGAAAATAGAATCGCCATAATATATTTACACTTACTTTTCATTGCAGCATTAGAAATAACCAGGAAGTAGAAACAATCTAAATGCTCATAAAAGGGTGAATGGATAAAGAAAATGTAAGATACACACACATGCACACAAAAACATACACAATAAAATTATTTAACTTAAAAAAAAGGAGGTTCAGTTCAGTTGCCCAGTCGTGTCTAACTCTTTGTGACCCTGTGGACTGCAGCACACCAGGCCTCCCTGTCCATCACCAACTCCCGGAGTTTACCCAAACTCATGTCCATTGAGTTGGTGATGCCATCCAACCATCTCATCCTCTGTCGTCCCCTTCTCTTGCCTTCAATCTTCCCCAGCATCAGGGTCTTTTAAAAAAAAAGGAGGAAATTCTGTCAAATGCCACAATAAGTATGAAGTAAGAGCAAAATAAGGCAGTAACAAATGGACAAATGCTGCATTATTCCACTTACATGAAATAGCTACAGTATGCAAATTCCTAGAAACAGAAAGTAGAATGGGGCTTACGAGAAACTGGGTGTATGGACATGGGGACTTGCTATTAAATAAGTGTAGAATTTCAGTCAAGCAAGATGGAAAGTTTCTAGAAATCTACTATAAACAATGTGAATATAGTCAACAACTGTGTACTGCACAACAAAAATTTGTTAAGAGGGTAATTTTCATTTTATGTGCTATCCTATTGAATAATAGATAAATTATCTTACCTAAATATCCCCATGTGTAAATCAGGGTAAATGTATACATATCATGAATTTACTATGAGGGTAAATTTGTTAATATACATAGAATTCATAGAAAAGTGCCTAGAATGTTTTCATTTACTGTTCTTAATTTTTATATAAATTCATAAATAAAATATATTATTCTAAAATAAATAAATACACTAATTATGCATGACAAATATTCATAACTGATTGATAATTGTGAAGTGTAAAAAGATGTCAATATTAAACCAACAGTAAAATTTCCCAGGTGGGGAGTTGTTTGAAAGTTGCATGTTGGTATCTTGGTAGCCCACTATTCTTTTGTCATTGTTAATCTTTGTTCAAAGCAACTGGTAAAAGACCTATTACTATTATTTATTATCCATCCTGAAGGAAATCAGTCCTGGGTGTTCATTGGAAGGACTGATGCTGAAGCTGAAACTCCAGTACTTTGGCCACCTGATGAGAAGAGCTGACTCACTGGAAAAGACCCTGACACTGGGAGGGACTGGGGGCAGGAGGAGAATGACAGAGGATGAGATGGCTGGATGGCATCACCGACTCGATGGACATGAGTTTGAGTAAACTCTGGGAGTTGGTGATGGACAGGGAGACCTGGTGTGCTGTGATTCATGGGGTCACAAAGAGTCGGACACAACTGAGTGACTGAACTGAACTGATCATCTCTTTACACACCAACATTCAGTTAAATTTATTTTCTCATACTTAGCATCATTTGCTTTAATGACATCCAATAATGATACTGAATATACTAATACCATGCAAATGTATAGCATTAGCTGAGACTATCCATAAATGCTAAAACATTAGAAGGAAAGTTGAACACTGAGTTTCCCCTATCACCTGTGTGATTTCAGACAGATTACCTAACCTTCTCTGGGCTCAGTTCCCTCTCTGTGAGGATGAGGTTGGAAAACTGAGGTGCCTTCCAAGATTGGTGCTTTTTCTTAAGTAAGCTGAATACAATTCACCCTTCTTGCTTCTCCCCTGAACACATTTCCATATACCATCACATTCAACAATGCACTGAAATATATTTTCACTCAAGTTTCTGAAGATGAGCAAAGGGTATACATTACATGGCATAGTGCAATATGCTTTAGAATTGTTCTTCCCTGTTTTCTATTCCCAAACATTCACAATGGCTTGCTCAGAAAATCTCTCCTGATCCTATATTTGATTTCCAAAAATGTTTACTCCCAAAACTCCCTCAGTGTTTCAGCATTGGCTTATATTGTTATATGCCCTTACTGTATCCCTCCACACTTAGCTAATTCTTTTTTTTTTTTTTTTCCAGACTTAGCTAATTCTTTTTGCCCATTATTCCAATTAGACTCACAGAGCAAAGAAGGCAAACACTTATAAATTAATTTTTTTTCCTTTTATCTGTATGAAATTTTCAAATGTGGCCAAAAACTCTCCGTGTCCCAGTTCTGATCCAACCATGCATATGACTGAACATAATCCCAAGAAATATCCTTGACTCATAACTTTGCCAGTACCAACGGTAGTATTACTGCCAGATACAAGATGTGGAATTAAAATGGATGGCACGATGCTCTTCCTCTTAGAGAAAAATGCTGGTTGTTGACAGAGTGCACTGCAGGCCCAGATCTTGGCTAAGAAATGCAAAATAAATAAGTTGGAGATACACTTTCTTCTATTTGTAAGAGAGGCTTCAATTGTGTTTGGGGCTCAAAATAAGGTCAGTCTTCTTAATCAAATTACTTTTGGAAATAAATTATAAAATTTGTTACCTAATTCACATTTTTAAAATTACCAATACTTTTAAAAACAACCTTGTCATTCTGATTTCTTTTATATTTTATCTGAGTGTACTTATCAGAAAATAAATTGTTTAGCAACTGTTACAGGTACCTCGAGATATAGTCTCTAAATGAGAAATTTCAGTGATGTGGAAAAATTTAACTAACTATAATCTTTCAATCATGTTTAACAAGACAACAAAGTGAAATGATACACAGATCTACCTAAAGTTTACGTTAAACCAATTTACATTTCCACCAACAGTATAGGAGGATTTCCTTTTTTCCACACCCTATCCAGCACTTATGATTTGTAGATTTTTGGTGATGGCCATCCTGACCCATATGAGGTGATATCTCATTGTAGTTCTGATTTGCATTTCTCTGATAATTAGTGGTGTTAAGCATCTTTTCATGGGCTTTTTAGCCATGAGTGTGTCTTCTTTGGAGAAATATCTATTTAGATCTTTTGCCCATTTTTCAGTTGGGTTTTTTGCTTTATTGATATTGAGTTGTATGAGCTGCTGTGTATTTTGGAGTACAATCCCTTGTGGGTTGCTTCATTTGCAAAAAAAATTCTCCTATTATGTTGGTTGTCTTTTCATTTTGTTTGTTTCCTTTGCTTTGCAAAAGCTTTTAAGTTGAATTAAGTCCCTTTTGTTTATTTTTGCTTTTATTTTCATTACTCTAAGAGGTGGATCAAAAAAGATCTTGCTTCAATTTTTGTCAGTGTTCTGCCTATGCTTTCCTCTAAGAGTTTTTCAGTATTTCATCTCACATTTGGGTTTTTAATCAATTTTGAGTTTTATTTTGTGAATGGTGTTATGGAGAGTTCTAATTTCATTCTTTCAAGATCAAACCAATCAATCATAAGGGAAATCAACCCTGCATATTCATTGGAAGGACTGATGCTGAAACTGAAGCTCCAGTACTTTGGCCACCTGATGCAAAGAGCTGACTCATTGGAAAAGACCTTGATATGTGAAAAGATTGAAGGCAAAAGAAGAGGATGAGATTGTTAGATAGCATCACCAACTTAATGGACATGATACTGAGCAAACTCTGAGAGACAGAGAAGAATGAGGAAGCCTGGAGTGCTGCAGTCCATGGGGTCTCAAGGAGGTAGACACAACTTAGTGACTGAATGGCAACAACATGTGGTTTTCCCAGAACCATTTATTGAAGAGACTATATAGAGAATAGTGTCTGGAGAACAGTATGGAGGTTCATTTAAAAGCTAAACACAGCTACCATATTGACATTTCTAGGCATTATTGACATTAGCTGCAGTTGAATCTTCAAACTTACTGCAATTACTTCTCAATCTTCATGAATCCAAAAAGCTACAACATACTTTCAATCAAATCAACTATGCAAGAGTTTGTCTTTTAGCAAACTAAGGTATTGAATACTATTGTCTGTCCTGTGCTTACAGTTTCAGAATTCCAAAACGACACATGCCTTATTCCTGCAGTGTAGGATACCAACCAGAAACACATACTCTCTTTCACACATACAGTCTAAGTCTGTATCAGTTTATTGTCCTTTGTTAGAGGTATGTCTCTTCTATGCATAGGTCTTCTTATTTATGAGAGTTCTTAGTAGAAGTATTAAACCAAAAGGTAAATGCCACAAATCTGTCCCAGCATGCTAGTTCTGATGCTTAATATTCCCATGCTCCATTTAAGTGAAATCACTCTACTCACAGCTCCTAATGAGACAGTAGTCCTAGACGGGCAGGACTTGTACAATTTGTCTTAGTTCCATCTTGGCCAAATCATTGGCCAACAAATAATTAAAGTTCAACAATAATCTATGGGCACTCCAGCAACACATGATGTTGCCTGCTATATCAAGGTAAGCCAGAAGATATTCTCTGGCACACCAGCTTGGAAAGAAACTATGCAATTGCTGGAGAGACATAAAGCTGAACAATTACACACAAATGATCAAGAAGATATAATTAGGGCTTAAAAGGCAAGGAACTCAAGTCAGGGAATGGAATGAGCAATCACGGAGAGTCAATTTCATGAGGACACAGAAGCTGTGAGGTGCAGAAATATCAAGTGAAGGAAAGGGAATAAAAACTGTATCAAAAGAAAAAGGAGAAAAGAAATAGGAAAATAAATGAGCTAATGATCAGAAGGAAGACAGAAACTAGCTAGCCAATGACTAGACAGAATATATAAGCCCTTTTCTATTTAAGTCACTGCAGCAATATCTTAACTATAGCCCTGTGTTACACTCACCCACTGGGATTAGAAACATGACTTTTAAATCATGTATCCTATCACTTGACACCCTAGTGTAAAATCATCCCAGAACATCCCATTGCCTCAAAAATAAAATCTTTGTTTTCCCTTTTCAAAAAAGTTTTATTGGAGTATAGTTGATTTACAATATGTACTAATTTCAGGTAAACTGTGAAGTGAATCAGTTACACATATACATAAATTCACTCTTTTTTTTTAGATTCTTTTCCTATATAGGTCATTACAGAGTATTGAGTAGAGTTCCTGACACTAAAAAAAAGAAAAAGCAACAAATAAGGGTCCACATGAGCTACCTAGTTCTGACTGCTACAGCCCATCATTGTGGATCAGTCTTACCTCCTGTTCACATAGTACGTCTACCAGGAATGGTTTTTCTCCGGTCTTTCCTTCAGTTAAAACTCTGGTCAAAAGTCAGCTCTTCCGAGAGAACTCCCCTGACTACCCACTCTAAGGCAGCTGTCACCTGTCATCAAACCCTTCTGCTAGTTGTTAATCCATTGCTGGCTTTATTTTCTTTTTAAGCACTTTCAGTATCTGCAATCCTCTTTGTTTACTGGTTAAGGTCTGTTATCTTTCTCCTCCAGAGGAATGTGGACAGAGACCTTGTCTGCATTCCCAGTGCTTAGAATGTGCTTGTTCCTACTGTTTAGTCACTAAATCGTGTCTGACTCTTTGCGACCCCATGGACTGTAGCCCACCAGGCTCCCCTGTTCATGGGATTTCCAGGCAAGAATACTGGAATGGGTTGCCATTTTCTTCTCCAGGGGATCTTCCCAACCCAGGGATTGGACCCTCATCTTCTGCATTGCAGGCAGCTTCTTTTCCGTTGAGGCAACAGGGAATCCCAGGAACTAAATAAAATATTTAAGAAAGGAAGGATTACAAGAGGAAAGGAGAGCAAGGAGAAAAGAAGGAGGGGGCTAGGGGAGAAAGGGAGGGAAGACGTGTGAGAAGAAGGAGGAAGAAGCTCTTTCTGAGGCAATAGTGTTACTCTGGAGTCTCTTTTATTTTAGACCCTGCTTTTCCTCCAGGGGTCCTTAGATTTTCTAGAGTTTTACAATTCCTGCTCTGTCTGTGACCTGAAAGTTCACATTTTCCTCGTTGTTTGATGCTTATAAAGCTTTATACTAAACTCTTACTTATATAAAGTAGCGTGCATAAATTGTAGTTCCTTCCTAATAAAAGAGGGAAAATCCTCATAGTCATAGCAGTAATGGCAGAAAGAACCTGAGCATTTAAAGATAAAAAGGCTCTTATTTTTCCTTTAATCAAAAAGAAGAATAAGTTCAAGTAATTATATTTGCTTTTAGTTTTTATTGTCCTGTCACTCAATAATTTCATCGACCTAAGTTTTTCCCTAATATAAAAATATGTTCATCTTGAAATTTTTAGAAACTATATTTATTTAGAAACTATAGAAAATCACAAATAAAAAGTAAAATCCTACCATAATCTTATCACCTAGTGAAGAATATTGATAATAGTTTTTGCATGCATTCTAAATAAAAGTGGCATCATAACCTAAATAGTTATATGCAATCTGATCTTTCATTCATTAATATACCAATAATATTTCCATGTGTTTATTCTTCTACACTCTTATTTTTATGTCTGCAATTTATTTCACACAATACATAATTTTATATAGTTTACCATGATGTTTTACATTTAAATTATTTGGAATTTTCACAAGTTTAAGTAACTTTGAAATGAACTTTCATAAAATTAAATTTTTATATAAGTTCACAATGTTTTCCTAGAATAAATTCAAGGAGTTATTTTGCCATGTATTATTTTGTCTTCTAAGTCACAATCATACAACTATAAAATACTAAAAATTCAACAAAATTAAAATGAATTATATTTATTGCTTTAAAAACTAGAGTGGGAAAGAATATTTGTAGACATCATAAAACAGCTTTTTTTCCCCTATAACACTGTAGAACAGTGCAGATATAAGACTAGTTTAGAAAAATACTATCTCAAAAAAATTCTGCATATAGGAAATATTAACAGGAACTTAACAAGCTTTTTAAATTCTTAGGTTTTTCTTTAAAATCTACAGCAAAGAAAGTAATATAAAGTTAAGTTGCCAATCAGATGACCTATTGGAAAAATTCTTGTTTACCATCATAAATGCTTTTCGATTCATCCAACAGCATACATTAAAAAACAGTTTATTTAAAAATTCGGAACCTTTTCATTGACTTAAGGTAGGTGACTATATTTCTTTAATTTAATGGAGACAAGCCAGGGGAAAGGAAGAGGAGAATAGATGAGGGGGTGGGGGGAGCTGTCTTTTCCACACATTTTTCAAAGAAGCCTTAGGTTTGAAATCCTCTGGAAGAACTGCTTCATGAGCTGAGGAGAACAAGCCCTTCTTAATCAGAGATGACACAAAATCAAGATTTTTCAGGACAATACCTGCAGTAAAGGATAAGTATTCTGACAATGTCAGTGTCTGCAAACATCTCCTAATGCCACCAGGTAAAAAATAATCACCATCAGCAGTATCCAATGCTTATTCAGCTAGTCATGGACCTAAATGACCCTACTCAGATTTCTGCTACAAGATTTATACAGAGGTAAAGAAGCTGAAATTCAGCTAAAAAGGAAAACTACTTCAAAAGAAAGAATCAAAACAGGATATGTGATCACCAGTAATCAATGGTGTACATCTGCCAAATAGTCTGTTTGCCAAATAATCTTCTGTTTCAGATCTTGCTATGTGCTATGAAAAGCATTCTTTAAATAGGTAGATACTGCATGTATGTACAAAGGAGGTGGTGTAATGAACCCAGTACCACAGCTGATATTGACTGTCTCTTCCTAATTCTGCTTCTTTAGTGACATCATTTGGTAGGCAGAAGTTTGCCATGTGGGAATGTTTTCATGGAGATTTTTTTCCCCAAAAAATGCCAGCTGTTGATTTATCAGCATACTCCTAGAAAACTAATTGTGTTTTTATGAATTATATATTCATATATTTAGACTCTCCTGGTAGATAAAGTAAAGTATAAAGCTAAAACAATATGTCACAGGCTATGTGGGCAATGATATTAATATTAGGCCCAGAAAGCAAATTTTCAATACAGACCCTTCAATGAAAGCCAAAAGACAACTTGATTTTTGCTTAGCGATGTTGCCTGCTGGAATGAATACTTCTAAATGCACTTTTTAGAGTTATCTAATTTTACTGAGATATCTTTTACAAAGAGTAAAACACAACTCCTAATACACCTCCATGAGTTTTAACACATGTGTAACTGTGGGATTGCAAGAGTTGGACTTGACTTAATGACTAAACAATAACCCATGTGACTTAACAACAAAATCAAGACATAGAACACTCCCTTCACCTCTGAATGCTCCCTTGTTTCCTTTCCAGTCCATAACGGAAACACCCTTCTACTCCCTGCCCACACAATCATAGTTCTGATTTCTAGCATTACAGATTGGCTTTATTCATTCTAGAACATCATCTAAATGGAATCATTTAGTAAACCTACTTCCGTGGTTGACTTCTTTCACTCAAAAGAATATTTTCAATTCATCCTTGTCTTTTTCAGTAGTTCTTTCTTATGCTTTCACTTCTGTCATACCTCTGCCCTCATTGACAGTCACTGACTCATCTGCTTCTTGTCATTGTGTTTTCAACTTTTCTAGAATTTTCTAAATGGTATCTTGCAGTATAGAATTTCTTGTCTGAAGTTTTTCATTTAAAAAAAAATGATTTTGAGAAAATATTATCCTTCTTTATCCAATTGAATACATTTGCCCAACATCAATTAAATATAAATGTGTGGATCTCTTTCCACCGATTTATGGTATGCTTACATCAACACCAAACAGCCTAGATGACAACCCTTTTAGAATCTTAAAATTAAGTCCACCAACTCTGTTTTTCTTCAAAAGTTACCTTGCAAATTCTAGATCATTTGCATTTTCATAGGAATTTTAGCATCTACATGTCAATTTCTGTAAGAAATTTTGCTTTAGTTTTGAATAGAATGCATTTAAGCATAGATCAATCTTCAGAAAATTGATGTATGAATAGTACTGAACCTTCCAATTCATGAGCATGGGATATATCTCTGTTTAGTTAGGTTTTATTTAATTTTGCTCAACAATATTTTGTATTTTTAGTGTACAAGTACTTCTTATAGTCTATAAAATATTTCAAAGAAAAAAATTCCAGGATATATATTTAAGATTGTTTTCTTAATGAATTGATTTTCTTTTCATACTGAAATTTCCTTCCTTATCCTTAGTAATATTTCTTGTCCTGATCTACTTTGTCCAGTTTTAATATGAACACTCAAGATTCTTTATATATATATGTATAAATATCTTTTTTCTATCTTTTATTTTAATTCAACTTATTTTTTTCAATTCAATCTGTGCCTTTGAATGGAAAGTGAGTTTCTTACAGATATCAACTGGATTTTGCTTTTTGTACACAATCTGACAATTTCTGCCTCTTAATTGGATTTATAGATATATACTTAAAATATAATTAGAGTTATGAGTAGACTTCAATTTACCATTCTGATATTTATTTTATAGTCATTACATTTAAACTTTGTTCTCTATTCTTTGTGTTCTGCCTTTCTTTGTATTGAGGACCTAGGATTCATTTAATCTCCACTGCTCAATGGTGCTAACGGTAAAGAACCCACCTGCCAAAGTAAATGATGTAAGGGATGCAAGTTCGATCCCTGGGTGGGGAAGATCTCCTGGAGGAGGGGGCAGAAACCCACTCCAGTATTCTTGCCTGGTGAATCCCATGGACAGCGGAACCTGGCAGGCTACAATCCATAGCGTCGCAAAGAATCGTATATGACTGAAGCGACTTAACACACACGGAGGCATACATACATATATTTGCAATTGCAATGTATATTATATACAACTGCACATATATATTTTATACTATAGTTGCAATACACAATTTTTATTCCTTTATAATATACAATACATATTTGTATTTATTCACAATAGATAAAATGTATTATACTCTGCCTTTAAATAATACCATACTTCTTGAGGCACAGTGTAAGAAACTTCCATTGTATTTCCATTTTCCTCCCTATCCTTTGGCTCATATTTTCATACATTTTATGTATAATCCCACAACACTCTGTTATTTTTGCTTTAAATAGGCAACTGTCCTTTAAAGAGTCTAACATTATATGAAAATGTGTTTACATTCTTCTAAATATTTACTTGTCCACTACAGTTTATCCTTTTATTTAGATTCAATTTTCCTTTCTGACATTTTTCTTTTCAGATTGATAAAAGTTCTATCACATTCTTTGGAATGTGTTTCTAATCCTCAGATTTCATTTACCTGAAATTTCTTTATTTTGCCTTCACTTTTCAAAGATTTGTAAAGTTCTAGTTACGTGTAGTTATATATCCTTAATTCCTCTGGCTGCTTTCAAGTATTTCTCTATATCTTTGGTTTTCAGCTGTCTGAATATGACATTTCTGTATGTATCATTTTTTGTATTTATCTTACTTGAGTTTGGCTGAGCTTCTTGAATCTCTGTGTTGTTATTCTTCAAATACAGAAAATGTTCAACCAATTAAAATATTTTTTTTTTCCCTGTTTCTCTTTCCCTACTGGGATTCCAACTACATAGACATTTGACCACTTGCTGTTAGCCCACAGGCTGCACAGGCACAGTTATCTCTCAATATGTTTTTTTCTCTGTGTGTTTAAATTTACATAATTCAATACAATTTATAAATTTACATGTTTTTATATATACATGTGTATCTAATTTATATAAATACTATATATAATGCTTTATATAACAATATAATTTTATTAGCCAGTGTTCAAATTTATTGATTCTTTCTTTTGCAAGATTTAATCTGTCCTAAATTCTATATAATAAATCTTTATTTCAGATGTTGTAGTTTTTTCATTTCTAAAATTTCTACATGTTTTTCTTTTACAGTTTGTATATCCCTGCTATTGTCCTGCATTTACTTACCCATTTCTATCTCTTCGTATATTATTTGAAATATTTGTAATAATTGTTACAAATTGTTGACAAAGTCCTTGTCAAATAATTGCTTCACCTGGGTTGCCTTTTAGTCTACTTTTACTGACAGTTTTTTCTCTTAATTATGGTAAAATTTAACCAACTTTTTTTCAGGCCAAGTGAGAGCATACTATATATTGTGGAGATGCATTGTTGAAAATCTGGATTGTGTTAACTTCTTCTAATCATATTGGCTTTTATTCTGACAGGCAACTAAATTACTAGCTTATTAGCCTGATTTTATTGAAGCTTAGCTTTAATATTTGTTAAGGTGATTCTATTTTTATTTTTTCCTTTATCCTAGGGCATAGCTCTCATCCTGGGCTTCCTTCTACCTAAGGGTACCTGTCAATGTTTCACCCACAGTAAACTGCCTACTGGCTATAGCACTGTAAGAACAAAAAGAAAAGGATAAGGACCCATAAAAGGAGACTTTCATCCTATAGTGTCCTACCAGAACTCTCTACTGATGGCTTCTAACATTATTTACGTTGGTGAAGAAAAAAAAATGTAAGGTTCAATTACAGTGTCATAATTCATGGCAAAGAATAATGGATTTTGATAACTGGCACAGATGGTGTAATACCTTCTTAATTGTCACAAAGTAGAAAGGAAAAAAGTCACAGTAAACTCATTTTCAATCTCCAGTCACTAGGTATACCCAAACTTCAATCTGCATCTCTTCTTCCTGGTAACACTGTTTTTGTTTGTTTGTTTGCTTGCTTGCTTCTGTAATATTTTCTGTGTACTAATATATCATCCCAAATTGGGAAGTGCATTTTTTCAGCTATTGCAACATCTGGGTCATATGCGGTTTTGTGAGAACCTACTCAGAATTCAGTGGAACACCTGAGTTTCCACTGAGACTCTCTTATTTGGCAAGTCTTGAACTTTAAACTCTTCTCACCAGCGTTCCAGAAACATCTTCCTGGAAAGTGTCACCAGCACCTTGGTGCACAGTATCCTAGCGTGTCTTGCTGACGCCCCAGTGAAAAGCCTACTAGATAGTCCCATCACCAGCATAACAAGTTGCTTCTTAGTACAGTTTCCCAGAATCAAAATGGACAGTTACCTAGAAGATTTTGCTGCGATTCCAATGAGGGGTCTCTCCTCAGCAGCCTTGGCCTGTGACATTAGCAAACCTCTTACATTCAGCGCTTCACAGCCACATACTTCCTGTGACAACTGAATCTTAGTCCTGAGGTGAGCATTATCTCTTTCAGGCTTGTTCCTTCCTTAAGTACACTCCCTCAACCCTGCATATGCTGTTCCAGGATTCTCTAGGGTTCTCTTTATCCATTCTTAGTAGTTAGTCCCTTTTTACAATTTATTAATGCTGTTCAAATTGCTGGTTTGTCTTCTGTCTCCTTAATGGACGCTGACATCTTTAAACAATCTCAATGCAGCATGAATTACAGTGCTTAAAAGAAACTTTTCAAATGGTATACAGTTCAACTCAACTCAGTTGAGGGTTCCACAAGCTATGTTTGGTTCCTGGAATATCTACAAATGGAACAATAGCAAGAAATGTAGATTTAGTTAGAGTGAAGTTAAGGAAACATTGGAAAACATAATTCATCCTGAAACAAACACACTACTTCAAAAACAGCCTAAGAACTATAGTGTCGGTGTCAATAATTGATGCTCCTTTGATGACAAAACATTTCATCTGGAAAATGTAACTGAAAATAACATGAGGCCATTTAAGAATGGATAATATAAAACTCTGAATTTGTACCCTCTGCATGGACTTTCTACTTGGTTACTGATATTTTCTTAACCTGTGAACATGGGTTCAAATATATCTTTCAAAGCCCCTTGCTCAAAGTACCTGTGTTTACCTCACATTCCCTCTTCCAAAACAATTCATTTTCCCCCAGTCTTCAGTCTCACTGCTGCCCTTTCTTCATACTGGTTTCTAGAGGGGTTTTTTTTCTATTTGTCACAAGTGGAGACCAGGAGCCTGGAAAACTGTTAAGTACTGGATTTTGTTTTACTTGGTAGGTACTTGAAGCAAATGATTCCTTTTCCACTGCTAGGAGGTGCTGAGACTTGGGAGATTGGCTGCTATTTGCTCTTCTTGAAGCTTATTGACTGTCAGTTTCTCTGGGAACTGCCTGCTGGGGCTAGGGAATGTGAAATGGCTTCTGTAGTTCCTACTGAAAAAGTATTCATTTTCTTAGTGATAAAGTGTTTCCCTCTGAAATATCATTGAAAGATCATTGCTACTGGTTACTGCTCTTCTTGGGAAAAGGAGGTTTCCTTTTAGCAGGTTATTAACTGAAGCAGATAAATGAGCTTATTTTATCATTAAAGGACTCCATAAGATTTGCAAATGCTTATTTATCCAAAGTGATATAAATTGTCAAGTTAACAAATATTCTGACTGATGAGCATATAAAATTATTTCATTCAACTCAATAGGTTCTAAGAAGTATTTAGTATATGTTTAGAATCAAGTTAAAGCAGAAGTAGTCATAACAATTTTTAAAAAATTAAGGCCCCAGAGTCAAACTTCTGATATTTGAAGCTAATACTTCTACCATATATGTAATTTAGGCAGCCTTTCAAGACCCCAAACTCCTCATCTTTAAGCAGAGATAATATTTCCTGCCTCTTGGAATAAGTGTGTAAGAAATGTCATGTAGAGTTATTTATAATTGTTGTTGTTCAATTGCTAAGTCATGTCTAATTCTTTGCAACCCCATGGACTTCAGCATGCCAGGCTTCCCTGTCCTTCACTGTCTCTCAAAGTTTGCTCAGATTCATGTCCACTGAGTTGGTGATGCTATCTAAACATCTCATATGTTTTTAAATATTAGAAAACTATATAAAAATGTTCCTGTCCTCAAGAAGCTTTTATAAAACAAAAAATAAACAATAAAATACAGCATGTAATAAATTACCATCCCTTTAAAATAAATTTTATAAGTTACAGCCCTACTAGCCCTAAACCTATATATGTGTGTGGGTGTGTGGGTGTGTGTATCTGTGCGTGTGTGTGTGTGTATATATGTATATATTCATGCATGTGTTAGTCTGTTCGTCATTCAGTCATGTACAATTCTTTGTGACCCATGGACTATAACCCAAGAGGCTCCTCTGTCCATGGAATTCTCCAGATAAGAATACTGGAGTGGGCAGCCCTTCCCTTCTCCAGGGATCTTCCTGACTCAGAGATCTTCCTGATTCAGGGATTGAATTTGGATCTCTTGCGTTGCACGTAGATTCTTTACTGTCTGACCCACCAGGAAGCCCATATATATGTGTGTACACACACACACACACACACACACACACACACACACACATACACACACACACACACACACACACACGCACACACATAAAACTCTGAAAGTTATTAGTGCTGGCCCCCTAATATTGTTTTCCTCCTCACGAGTACACAGTAGGATTGCTCTTCCCTCCCCCCTGGAAGTTAAATATGACCATGGTTCACCCTCTGTAAGCAAAGTGGTGTGAATCACTTCCAGGCAAAAACTAAGAGAGCCCACTTCCAGTTCTACACGCACTTTTTCTCTCTGTCTTGACAGCAGGGTTTTGGACAGCAGTGTTTCCTGTGTTACTTAAGCCGCATTGGGGATGTTTGGTAAGGTCTGGAGACGTTTTTCAGTTGGCATGACTGTGAAGGGTGTTACCTGAATCTAGTGAGTAGAAGCCACTTCTGTAATAAATATTTTGCAGTGCACTGGAAACCCCTGCCCCTCCCACTCTAAAACAACAAAAATTTTGGCAGTCCAAACTGTCAATAGTACCACCATTAAGAAACCCTAGCTTGGAGCAAGGAAAATTTGGATGGTGGTTCCTTATTGTCCAGAAATGTACAAGAAGCATAAGCAAGAAATAACCCTTAGCTCTTTCAGACCACTGAAAGTTTCAAATTGTGTGTTATCACAACACAGCCTAACTTTTCCTAGTTGACACATTTAGTTTGCAATTTGAGTGAAATTAGAACACAATGGACTTCCTCAAGTGATGTTTAAAGAATTTCTTTCTGATACTTCTGGACTTAATATCCTTGAATACATGACTGCTGGGATTAAAATTAAGGTTGAAATTTGTTTAAAATGGAAAATAAATTGATCAATTCAGATTTCAAGATAGTTTAGCTAGTTTTCAGAGTGAAATGATTGCTCATGAGAAGCATCTGGCTTTAATGCTTAATGTTCTTGCTCTAAGAAACCCAGCTACCCAATCAAAATGCTTGGGAGAAAAATAGATTACGAAATTTGCTTTAAAAATAAAACTGCAGGTTGCAATTGTGATGGAAAAAAATAAACTTTACATCACTTTTAGTTAAATATTTTAATATTTCCTACTATTCTTTTCATGAAATAATTTAACACACCTATTGAAGCAATCCCAAAAAGACTATTTTGATTTATACTTTTAGGGAATAAAAGAGAAAATAATTTTAAAAAGTTATAAAGATCTGGAGCCCATTATACAGAGTGAAGTAAGCCAGAAAGATAAAGACCATTACAGAATTTTTTTTTATAAGCACTAGTTCTTTTGATGAAAAATACTACTTGTGATATCAGATGTAAAATATGTAATTATAATTTGTTTTCAAAGTCACAGATTTTCTCTCAAGACGTTTACTTTTTCATTTACTACTCTCCATAGTTAATATATTCACTTAATTCGAATAATTAAAATGTATGAAAAGATAAACAGTGAAAAGTGTCCCTCCCAGTTCGGCCATTACCTGTGACCCCATAGGTGTGTGACCTAGAACCCCTCATGAATGGCACCACCTGGAGTTGGACACGCTGTCATACTATATCCAATCCCATCGTGCTAACCTCGTTTACAGTAACCCTGTTATTAGTTTCATATGGTTATACATATATTTATTCCCTTATAAATTTGTGATACATAATAAAGGCCAATGCATCCATATATGTATGGAAACAAATGCTGATTAATTTTTTCCTCACTTTTACTATTTTTCTTATACTAAACACATCCATAGGCTAGACATAATCTCCATGTCCGTCCACAATAAAAAGTTCTCAAAAAAAACCACCTTGTTCCACATGCCTTAGATAAATAAGCTACTACCCAAAGGCTCCCATTTTCAAATCTGCCATTCCTAGCAACATCCTTTAATTGAGTTTATTTCCACAACTTATCCTATTGACCATTGACATAGTTGCCACACCCGCACATACTTCATATTCCCTCTGTTATACACCTGATGATCTAATGCCTAAAAATGTGTCAATGACTGATAAATGCTTTGAGTGTTACCCTCAAAGAGAAATATATACTGTGATTTTATTGTAATTTTCACTAATACATTATGTAAGGTTAAGTTTTAAAATGTTTAAACTTTCATTTAAAAGAGACTTGAAAAATCCTGTTTTGGTTGCTATAAGAATCAGGATATTTAAATCTCCCTTTCTAGCTATGGGCTTCCCTGGGCTCAGAAGTAAAGAATCCACCTGCAATGCAGAAAACAGGTTCAATCCCTGGGTCAGGAAGATCCCCTGGAAAAGGGAATGGTACCCTCTTCAGTATTCTTCCCTGGAGAATTCCATGGACAGAGGACCCTGGCCTCCATGGGGTTGCAAAGAGTTGGACATGACTGAGCAGCTAACATTTCTAGCTATCAATGTAAATGACCTTCAAAATATGGAAACAGAGGAAAATAAGCATTTCCATTAATCTTCTGAAGAAGACATGCATGAAAAGGTGTTCAACATCACTAATCACCAGGGAAATACAAACCAAAACTACAATGAGATATAACTTCACACTTGTTAAAATGGTTATTATTCAAAAGACAAGAGATAACAGGTATTGGTAAGAATGTGGAGAAAAGGAAATCCTTGTGCACTGTTAATGGATACAAATTGGTGCAGCAACTAAAGAAAACAGTATGGTAATTCCTCAAAAATTAAAAATTGAACTGCTGTATGATCCAGCAATGCCATTTCTAAGTGTACATCCAAAGAAATAAAATCACTATCTGGAAGAGACATCTGCATTCCTACAATAATTGCTACATTATTCACAATAGCAGAGACATGAATCAAGCTAAGTGTTCATCAATGAATAAATGAATAATGAAAATGTGATATGTGTGTATATATATATATATATATATATATAATCTTCATATATATATATATAAATATACATACCCAGGCATATTATTTGGCCATGAAAAACATCCTGCTACTTGCAACAACATGGTTGGACTTTGAGGGCATTATACTAAGTGAAATAAGTCAGATGGAGTAAGACAAGTACAGCATATTCTCAGCTGTATGTGGAATCTAATAAAACCAAACTCAGAAATAGAGAATAGAATAGTGATTGCCCGGAGCTAAGGGTGGGGGAAATGCGGAAGAATTATTCAAAGGGAACAAACTGCAGCTATAAGATGAGTAACTTCTGGGTATCTAATGGATAGCATAGTGACTATAATTAACAATACTTTATTATATACTTCAGAATTGTTAGGAGAATAATTCTTAAATGTTAAGACCACAAGAAAAGGTAATCATATATGGGTATAGAAGTGTCAACTAACCTTATTACGGTAATCATTTCATAATATATACACATATCAAATCATCTCATTGCATACTTTAAATTTACTAATGCTATATGTCAATAATATATCAATAAATCTGGGAAAAAAGGCCCTGACAAAAAGCAATAACATTTGATTTGCCATCAAAATAAAAAATAAGCTATCACTTCACCGAAAGCAATGAAATGATGTATAGTATGAGGAATAAGAAAATGTCCAAACTAAAGCATAACTCTTTCTCTATGTAGTATATTTCCTATAAGAAATTATGTTGTCAGAAAATAATTATTTTTCATCTTTGAAAGATTTAAATATAAGTATATTAAAGATTTAAATACTGTAAAAAATTGTGTTTGAAAAATATATTGCAATTTCCTCCTTAATAATGATTTTTTTTTGGTTTATTTAACAGACATACACACATTATCCCCCACATTGCATATCTCAGTACAGAGAAAATATGATCTCATGAAGTCAATGAGACTTTTTTCTCCAGGTAATTTGAATTTTGAGCAGAATCATGTGGTGCATGAACATAGTTGCAGCTAAGACATTTGATGACAGCTTCTGATGATAAATTTCTTGGAATTTTTTAATGCTTAATGGTTTAGTTTCCTTTCCATTTCCTAAATTAAACCATGAGCCATCCAATGAGTACCTTTTTTGCTCATTGGATTTATGGTTTCTGTTCCTAAAACAACAAATAAATTTCATTGCATTTTTATATCACAAAAATCAAAACATATCCTTGATATTAGAGCAAGAAATCAAGGAATTTCTTCAGTATGAGACTTGTAAAAAATTCAACATGAACAACACGAGGTCAAAATTTTAAATATGATGTAAATACTGAAAAATAAATTTATAACTAAAGAAAATCTATTTTGGAAAAAGGAAAAGCATTATAATTCTTCCACATTTCTGAAGGTGACAAAGCAATAAAAATTAAATAATTATTATATGCTTGTGTTTTCCCCACCCCCAATTCATATGTTAAAGTCCTAACACTTATAAGGGCTGAATTTGGAGGTGGGGCTTCTAAGGAAGTAAATAATGTTAAATAGGGTCATAAGAGTGGAGTCCTGATCCTTTAGGATTGTATCCTTGTAAGAAGAGAAATAAGAGAACATTTTTTTATCTCTTTCCCTGCGCTCATGCAACAAGGAAAGGCCATGTGAAGACATATTCAGGAGGCTGTCATCTGCAAGCCAAGAAGAGAGTCCTAACCTTCTGAGACCAAATTTGTTAGAATCTTGATCTTACACTAGCCTCTAGAGCTGTGAGAATATAAATCTCTGCTGTTTAAGTCACCCAGCCTGTGGCATTTTGTTATGTAAGCCTGAACAGACTGATAAACATGATGAAAGAAATAAAAACTAGGTCCAGGAAATTTAATCTACAGGGAAAAATAAAGAGCTTAAAGAATTCATGACAATATAGAGCAAATGGATCCAACATAATAACTAAAGAAATAATACAAACATTCTTAAGCTGAAAATGAACATTAGCTTGGATATTTAAAGGGTTCACTAAGTAACAAAAAATAAGTATGTACATATATAAAAATAAATATCTTAAAGAATAAAGAACATCTCTGCAAATATCAAGAGAAAAAACTTAACTATAAAAATATAAAAAAATAAAACTGCTTTCAAGTATCTACCATACAGTAATAAATGACAATAAGAATAGATTCATGTCTGCAGCATTTTGGATAAAAAGCACTGGTGCTTAGGAAAGCTATATTACAGTTACCAAAATTTTTGTAGGGCAATATACTAAACAAACTAAGTAAATATTAAAACTAAGTACTTCAACATATTAATAGAGTGACACAATTAAGATTTCCTTCTCACTCACACCACAATTCACCTTGGTCTGAGGAAAAGCCCTCTCTCTCTGCTGCATGCAATCATTCAGGGACACAAGTCCTTCCATGCTTAGCCCAGAAGGGACATATCACTCCCTCACAAGCTGTGAACAAGAATGAGTGATATGGCCAGACCTCAAGATAGGGGACTGGAAAATGCTTCTTGGTTCCATGCTCAGGTAAAGGAAACACATTTCGGAAACATCTAACCAGCACTGTCTAATAGAACTTTCTGTAATGATGGAAATGTTCTATTGCACTGGCTAATATGGTAGCCATAAACCAAATATGGAACAGTGGTAAAGAATTTCTCTGCCAGTGCAGGAGACAGCAGGAGACGTGGGTTCAATCCCTGGGTCAGGAAGATCCCCTGGAGTAGGAAATGGCAACCTGCTCCAGCACACATGCCTAGAAAATTGCATGGACAGAGGAGCCTGGCAAGCTACAGTCAGCGGGGTTGCAAAGAGTCAGACACAACTGAGAACACACACACACAGGCATATATGGTATTTAGCCCTTGAAATGCGGCTAGAGTGACAGAGAAAATGAATATTTGAATTTATTCATTAGTTTTAATTACTTTAAATGTAAATAAATACATGTGAGTGGTGGTTTCATCCTGGAGAATGCAGACCACATGCACAGGACAATAGACTATGTGTTCAAAGATATTCACTAGGCACTATTGGTCTTGGTCAAAATTTGGAGACATGACAAATAACAACTCTTTAGGAAGCTGTGATATGATCCCTTCAGCAAATAGTTAAAATAGTATCTGTTGAATATCAGTTCTGGGCCTGTGGAGGCCAGAACTTTAGATTTGGTAGGAAATATCAGGGTATCAGAATATATTGGCTTTTCTAAAACTAGTGAGGTACTGCAAAAAGCAGTATCCTTTGGTCAAAGGCATCAGTTTTCTGTGGCTCAAACCAGAAACAACAGCATCACCTGGGAACACAGAAAAGGAAACTCTCCAGACCCACTGGGGACCTGTTGTGGGGGTGGGGCTCAGCAATCTGTGTTCAACCAGCCGTCCAGGTAATACCACCACATGCTAAATTTTGAGAATCACTGATCTAAAGCAAAAGTTCTCAACACCAGTTGCTCATTACAATTATCAAGGGAACTTTAAAAAACAGGGTTGCCATGGCTCCATCCTCAGAGATTTTTATTTGTTATGCAGTAGAACCAAGGATTTGAAAAAGCTCTCTAGGTGATTCAAATGTACAAACAGAATTGAGAATCAAAACTGAGGTGACCCAGACTGAAAACAGCAAAGGAAATAGAACGCAGTGTTAGCACAAATGACTTTTTCTGCCCGTGGCCTACAACACAAAACTGCTGAAGGTCCCTCATAACTTTGGATAAATATAATAGCACAATTCGGTTTCCTGTACCATTTTATGTGAGCAGAGACGAGCTACTAGGAATGCAAATAGAAGCAAGGACTGGGCTCCTGGTGGTGCCAGGAAGCTGGTAAGTCTGAAGCCCCAGTCCAGCCAGCAACACAAGCCTCCTGACGAAGCCTCTGAGAAGCGTCCTGGGAGACGGCTCCCTGCGCCTCCCCTGAGTCCAGGGCTGCTCACTGCTCTGAGGAAGAAGCCAGGGCCCGAGCAGGACACACTGTCATGGCAGTGGTCACGGGCACAAACTCAGGAGCCAAACTGTCTCCTGTTCTGCCACGGCCTCTTAGCTGTGCAACTTGGGAAAATAAAGGAACTCTTTTATGCCTCACTTTTCTTCTCCAAAATGGAGATAATACTATTGTAACCTTCGGCACAGGGCTGCTCAGAAGAAAGAAAGAATAAATGAATGTATTGTTCAGACACTTCAAACAGCACCTGACACATATTATTAGACTTAGAAATAAGATTAAAAACAAAGCTCATGTCAGCTTGTTGCTAAGAAACAAAAACACAGTTCAATATTAAATGATTATTAGTTAGACAATGGTTACTAGCTATAAAAATAACTGTACATACATTAATATGTGATATACAGTCATATACATTTTAACATATTATATGTTTTAATATATATGTGGGCATATGTATAGTTTCTAGACATCATGCTAGAAAATATCAATGACCGAAAGAAAAAATATGATGAGACACCACATTCTAGTATATTTGTAGCATGACAGAAAGTGCGCAACTAATATATCAGACAAATATAAGCACCATGATAAATAAAACAACATAAGAAATAGGAAGTGATATTTGAGAAGTAACTTGAAAGAAATTAAGAAAGTCATGTTCATACCTGGGGTCAGAAAAATAGGACCTAAGGGAACATCAATACAAAAGCCCTGGGAAATTACAATTTTAAGTGTTCAACAAACAGCAAAATATATATATATATATATCATTAGAATGAACTGACTGAAGTACAGGTATTAGACAATGAGGCTTCAGAGATGGTCATGGCCAAGACATATAAAGTCTTGCAGGGTATGCCCAAGATTTCAAATTTTATTTTTAAGCAATGAGAAGATAGAATTGTTTGAGCGGGCAAGTTTTCTTTATCTACATACTATACAGCTTCAAAGTCAAATCTACTCTAGCTTCCATGTAGTGAACTCATAATACTAGCTCAGGAGTAGAAGTGGCAGCAAGTTATGAAAATATTGCACAATGAAGTTTGCCACCCAGGAAAAAGATTATACTGGCTTGAACCAAGATGATGGTATAGAAGTGGTGACAATTAGATCTGAATAAATGTGGATTTGTGGATATGATTTATGAGCATGTTTGGCCTGAAAAAATCAATGAATCATAGGGCCAGATTCTATGACTATGAGAAGACCAAACAGTTTGGCCTTGTTAAATGTGAATTTCATGGAGGCTCCAAGGAGAAATTGGAAATGGAAGTCTGATGCTCAAGGGAAACATGGGAGCTAAAGACCTTAACTAGGCTTCACAAGTGCATATAAATCCATGAAACTGCCTGAGGTCTCCTAGTAAGTGTAGATAGAGGGGAAAAAATTAAATTGTTTGGCATCCAACTAATCATTTAAGTGAAGTGTTTGCCACCCAGGCCTGACTGTAAGAAATCTCTGATTGCTCAATTCCTGAAGCAATTCAGGATTTCCTAAACTTATGGAAATAGGGAAAGAACTTCCAAGGTGTTAGTTTCCAGAGATGAAAATCCTCCCAGTATCCCTTGGAAAAGTGATCATGGAGGACATTGGACCAGGAAGGCTCCATCTATCCACACTTACAGGAAGTGTGGCTGCTCCTTTGCAGAATTCACTCTTCAGCCAAGGGGAAAACAAGTTAGAGGCCATTATCTCATAGAATAAAATCTGTATCCTGGAACTCTGATTGTAGCATGTTGCTTTCCATTTTCCCTATTTCTTTTTATTTTAAAACATGTATGTGGAGGTGGCTTTGTTTATATTTTAGCCCATAAATGGACAGAACATGCAATGAAATATCCAGACCTGATTGAAGGAACTGAACATAAACCAGTGATTCTAAATGCAGTAACTGAGTAAGATTTCAGGTAGTGTTCCGATGGAAAATAATAAATTTGTTTTCAATTATACATGAAATAATTGCCTTATTTTATCACAGACAATGTTGAAAGTTTAGGTATTGGTAAATGGGTGCAGACATATCTATCAAAGATGAAATGTAGTGAATATTTTTATTTTTGCCTTTTTAAGAATTTTTCTTTCCTCCCCTTGGCCAGCTTTTCCTTTTGGCAACAATACCTTGAATCACCGTCCACAGTGATTTTGGAGCCCAATAAATATCTGTCACTGATTCCACTGTTTCCCCTTCTATTTGCCTGAAGTGATAGGACCAGATGCCATGATCTTAGTTCTTTTAATGTTGAGTTTTAAACCAGCCTTTTCACTCTCTTTCACCCTCATCAAGAGGCTCTTTAGTTCCTCTTCACTTTCTGCCATTAGAGAAGTATCATCTGCAAATCTGAGGTTGTTGATATTTCCCCCAGCAATCTTGATTCCAGCTTGTAATTAGTAAAAGCTATGGTTTTTCAGTAGTCATATATGGATGTGAGAGTTGGACCATAAAGAAGGCTGTTTGTGCTAAGCTGTTTCAGTTGTGTCCAGCTCTTTGTAACCCTATGGACTGCAGTACACGAGGTTCTTCCGTCTGGTGATTCTCCAGACAAGAATACTAGAGTGGGTTGCGATGCCCTCCTCCAGGGGATCTTCCCAACCCAGGAATTGAACCTGCATCTCCTGCATTGGCAGTGGATTTTTTTTACCACTAACACCACATAAAGAAGGCTGAGCGCCAAAGAATTTATGCTTTTGAACTGTGATGTTGGAGAATTCTTGAGAGTCCCTTGGACATCTAGGAGATCCAACCAGTCAATCCTAAAGGAAATCAACCCTGAATATTCAGTGGAAGGACTGATGCTGAAGCTGAAGCTCCAACAGTTTGGCCACTGATGCGAAGAGCCAACTCATTGGAAAAGACACTAACCCTGGAAAAATTGAGGGCAAGAGGAGAAGGGGGTGACAGAGGATGAGATTGTTGGATAGCATCACCAATTCAATGAACATGAGTTTGAGCAAATTCCAGGAGGCAGTGATGGACAGGGAAGTCTGGCCCACTGCAATACATGGAGCCACAACGAGTCGGGCATGACTTAGTGACTACACAACTACACCTTCAATTCAAAGAGATTCAATAACACATCATCCAGGTTTAAAAGGTAGGAATACAATCCAGGTCTAGAGTCTGGTTGTCAGTTCCCTTGTCCACAGTGATAAGTCCAAGCCTGTTATATGATCTAAACTAGTCTAAACAAATTCCTGCCCTGATTTTTGCTTAAAGAAAGAGTGATGATCCTTCCACTTCAGATTGTAGATTTTGAAGGACTTGAATTGGTGGCTACTAGGAGCCATTGTCTCTTACCTTATACATGAAAAAGCTATCTGGTATAAAGGAAAATGAAGCCAAGCCCATATGAGATGAAGCTGGAAAAAGTCCCAACAGTGTCGGGCCTCTGATTTTGGAGTCTGACCCCCTAGATCTATTCTCAGTCCTGAAGTTCTCTCTTTGGTTCTTTGACCTTCAGTTTTAACAGCTGATCTCAAGGACTGAAGAGGTGAGACAGAGAGACAGGATGACACCTTGATTTGGAATATAAAGACCTTGAATTTATACTAAATAATATTTTCCAACTAGCTGCCCCTGTGCCTGTGGGTTGCATGAGGTTAAACAATGTGCTACCAAAATTATCTATTGGTCATTTAAGTTTAAAAAACATTTAAACAAAGTTTAAATAAACAAGTTTTTCCCCCTGAAATATTTCTCAAAGTTTCTGATTGCATTGTAATTCTTTCCTGTGGTGTGGAGTAACCACAGTACCATCTATTCAAAGAAAACCATATCATTTATTAACATCTCCTCCACCAAACACAGTTTGGGAAATACTGGACTAGTCTTATGTTGTAGATAGAGAAAATTGTCCTCCTTAGGAATCTTATTCTTATCTTATTTGTTCTGATTTAAAGTCTTAGAAAGAAAGAAGAATGGCCAGAAGGAAAATACCATTTTTCCCCTGTGCAAAAACAGTCCCAGATAAGGATGTGAGCCAGTTCAGCCTAGATGCCCAACATCCAGACTGTTGAATCACAGAAAAGCAAAGCCCTAAGCCAAACAAATAAATCTTTAGTGATGGAGCCCAGTGATTTTGACAGGCAAATCTGGGAGTATTTATGAATAAAAGAAATTTTCTAGTTTCAAAAATGACTGATATGGCTACATTCAGCCATCTATGTGTCCTAATTGATACACATCAACTCTCTGATAAGTAGAAGTTATTCAAGCGGTTTTAGGTGTTAAGAATCTCTTGATTGCTAGACAGTTATGAAATGACAGTGATTTTTTTGAGAATTGTGATATCTTAAATTTTAGATTAATCCTGAAATATAAAGGAATCATTTTCAGTTCAAAGATAAGCTGAAAAGAGATTAAATCCTCTGCTCTCAACTGTAAAGTTTAGTATTAGCCTGAAAGCATGAAGATAGGCTAACAGCCTTGAAAATCCTTGTAATCAGTCTTCTTCTAAGATAAAATGCACTGATATTTTGCTAGTTATTGATATTCAGGCCATTTCTTTATTTTACTTCAGCTCTGCCCAGTTTTTTGAAGTGACAGATTTTGAGAAGGGGAGAAAAAAATGAGATGTAAACTTAGAACTTATAACTGAAGGAACTAAAATTGCTCTAAGATTCCAACCAACAAAATCCATACAAAACAAATGCCAGTAACTCTGGTGGAAATCTAGAAATTATATGTTTGTATATGACTAATATGTATAGGAACACACACACAAAAAAAAAGAAACAAAGTCAGTTTCACCTTGGAATATCTCAGGGAAGTTGGACTGTAACATCCAAGTTCAAAAAGTAGAAATCAAATAAAATATTTAGAAAATATATATATAATTAAGAGAAAGGTAATAGCAGAAGACAGGAAAATAATGACAAAGCCTCAAGTTTAAAAGTACTATGCAGGTAAATCACAAAATTGTATAAGTATCACTCATCAGGGTTTACCATAGCCCAGAAAAATATACTTCAAAATTGTGCACTCTATTAGAACGGAGTCCATGATATAACAAACCATCTTTGGATTACCACAACGACTTCTCACATTAAATGAGAGGTGGAGTAATTTGAATAGAAGATAAAAAGCAATCTAGTGATTGGTAATCCCTGTTTCCTATAGCAGTGTAGTGTATTTCCCAGGCCACTGTAGTCCAGGGTGTAAAATGTCGCATATTACTAGTAAATTTCACTTATTCTTATTCTGACCTACAGTGTATCCAATTCTTGACAGAATCTTTTCCTTTTATATGGAGAATGCCTCAACAAGTTTCTTTATGTGCCCGTGAGCAATTCCACTCATACCATGTGAGACCATCATTTGTATGTTATTTGCTTGGATTTGCATATGCCTGGAGTCATGACTAGGGTCACTAACTCCCTCTCTGCTGAAAGGTAAAAAACACTTCACCACTCTCTTAGTTTGTGCTTCATAGAAACAGAGACTGAGTTGAGAATTCTTCTTTGAGTGATATCTTAAGAGAGTGCTTGATAAGAAGCAAGATGTGTGAAGCAGGAAGGAGCAGGAGGAAAAGCTAAGCAAGGCTGTGTCTCAGCTAGGGACTAGGTTTTCTCCAATTCCATGCTGAAGTTCTAAAGTTTAAATGGCACCATTGATGTAGCCCAAACTTAAGGCAAGAAGGGGTCCTTTTAAACACCCACAGTCATTGGATAAGGTCTACTTACAAGAGATTGGAGTCAAGGAGGAGAAAGGCAGAGCAATGGGTTGTTACTAGCCAACATTTAGAACAACAGGAAGAAGGGTGTATGAGATAGAAAAGAAAATCAAGTGAGGCACCAATAACACCCTTCCCTTACATAGCATTGTTGCCATTTTGAGCGCTTGCTCCCACTTCTGCTGTATCACCACTCCCACAAGGTATTGTCTAATCTGTAAAACCTCCATCTCTTCCTCAGGATCCACTCACTCAAACACTGCTGACTTCTCACTAGATACCATAACTTTTTAAGGAATAACTGATTCTTCTGACAAGTACTTCAGTTCCCCACTGCCAGTAGTATTGACATATGGGAGACCTAGAGAACCCAAAGCTCTATCATCTTTAGCTACACAGGAGAAAATGTCTCTTCCCTTTTATGTCATATTTTCATAGAGAAGAAATTAACATAGCCATGATCATCAATGTTTTGCATTATTTACTCAGAGCTCTCTTGACTTAGGACTTTAGACATGAGTTCACAGGCAGGATGGAGGTTAATTTATAGACACTGTTCTCAATCATTCCTCCTATTTGAGAACTAAGGTTGATTTTTCTTCTCTCTTAGGAGTCGTTCTTTCCTAGAAGGCTTCTCTGTTGCTTATACAAATATATTTCTGGAAGCCCCACCTATCTGTCTGATATTTCCAGATATTTCTGAATCCAAAAAGGAAATAGACTTAAACCAAAAGAGAATACACAATAATTTAGTAGATAATTATATATATTTCAATACTTCTAAGTCTAATAGTTTTGCCTGCCTCGCCAAGTCTAATCAGAGAGCCAGTGAAGGCTGAGTTTACACTCTGAACCTTCATGAATCCTCCAAGGTGTGTCCATTCCATGAGATCTTCCTGCAGACTACAATCAAGGTTTCTCCTCAAGGTACTGCAAGTATTTCTCTTTCAATATTTCTTTTTTTTTTTTTTCTCCTAAAACAAATTTGTTTCTTACTCTCCTTTTTTTTCTCTTTCCATTCTGTTCATATGAACTACATTTTTTTCATTTTTATTTGACTTTATAACAGATGCAGATTATAAACAGCAGCAATGATTCAGAAACTCCTGAAAACAAAATATAAAAGGTTGTAAAACACATGCTGCATATGCTGTAAACATTTGTTTCATAATTTTGTCTGTAAGATCTGAAGTGTCTGATCATGCTTAAGTTTGATAGAATTCAATAGTTTCAAAATTGGTTTTTTGCTCTGCTGTCAAATGTTAGATCCCATTGCCTTAACTTTTACATATTTAATTTAATAAAGATTAAAGCAATAATATAAATCAAGTAATAAATACAAATACTCCCAGGAAAACAGGAATAATGTATTTTTAGATGGTCCTAGGGTATAAGACTTCCTGTAATTTGTTTTCAAACGCACAAAGAGTATACTTTGGTAGGCAACAAAAGAAACATATTTTTTCCTATTAAATCTCTGGTTTTTAACCTCATGACATACAGTATTCTTGTGACTGAAAAACTATTAAGTCTATTAAAAAAAAAAAAAGAAAACAAGCTTAAATAATTTGGACTCACATTTCATCTCTCAATAATTCATTTAAAAAATGAGAATGTATTTTTCTATAGAAATTTGTCATGAGTACTCCTGTCTGCAAATAGATGGGAGGATTCAAGCTATTTTAGCATTTGTTTGTAGTCTAGAAACCTGAGTTCTATTTATAACTCTGATTGACATTATCAGCTAAAACCATACATTCCACTGATTCTTCCTGGAGTTTCTATACCAGTACTATCAAATAATAATTAGTGAGCTTAATTAAAAGGATAACAGAATGTTCTTGAAGTACTCTAGCAATGAAGAATGTACCAGCATTTTCAGAGACTGTTTAGCAGCATTGTGGTACCAAGCATATACTGCATAGTCAGACTGCCAACTTTAAATAACAGCAACACCTATACAACTTTGAGTGAGTGAATCATCATTTTTTGGCCACAGTTTCTTCACTTGTAAAATAGGGATAATAATAGCAGTCATCATATAGGTTGGTTCTGAGAATGCAAGCTATCAATATCTATAAAGTTCTCAGAAAAGTAGCTGGCACATAGTAAATGGAATGTTGGTTTAACAAATATTATTCAGGTAACTATCACAAAATTTAGTATTGCTTAATTTGTATACATGTAAGGGAAGGAGTCTAAGATAATAAAGAAACAAATCATGATCACTTAAAATAATACATAAAATGACATTCAGCAAAAGCAGAAAAAAACAAAAAAATGATTTTTGTCTTCTGTTAAGCCATGAAGTATAGTTTTCCTATCTTTACAGTGGAAACAAATGGTGAACGCAAAGATTGTGACATGCCTTAGATTTTTTAAACAGATTAGCTAAAATGATGAAAACCAAATCAATATACCTGCTTCTCAGATTAGCATCTATTTAACTTTAAAAACACCAAAGAAGTCTCAGAACTTCTTAAATAATTTCAAAACAGATAACAGAAAAATTCAGAATTTTAGAGATGGAAAAGTTTGAAATTTCTTTGGCAGCATTGTGTAGAGTGTAAGATTAACTTTCCTGTCCCGCTAGTACCTATGTATGTCAATATGACTTAATTATGACAATTAAAATCTAAGCATCAGTGTTGTATGAGACCTCTAAGATGCCTGCTTAAGGACTCTTTTTTTTTTTTTTTTTTTTTTTTGGCATTTTCTATTTCTAGGAAATAGGGAGCTCCAACAGCCAACTTTGTCAATGAAGCAATCTTAGGAATGGAGGCCATGTGCTGAGGCTGGTAGAAATGAACATTACACTGAAATTGGGGCCCTGATGGCTGTAGAAACACTAAGTCAGTCTTGAAAATCACCTACTTTCTGTCTTTAGATTTGAGAGAGAAATAAAACTTGGCATTAATTAAGTCAGTGTTATTTTTATACTTTCTTTTATATGGAGCTAAAGATGAACTCCCCAGGTCAGTAGGTGCCCAATATGCTACTGGAGACCGGCGGAGAAATAACTTCAGAAAGAATGAAGGGATGGAGCTAAAGCAAAAACAATGCCCAGTTGTGGTAGGAACTGGTGATAGAAGCAAGTTCCGATGCTGTAAAGAGCAATATTGCATAGGAACCTGGAATGTTAGGTCCATTAATCAAAGCAAATTGGAAGTGGTCAAACAGAAGATGGCAAGGGTGAACAGCGACATTCTAGGAATCAGCAAACTAAGATGGACGGGAATGGGGGAATTTAACTCAGATGGCCATTATATCTACTACTGTGGGCAGGAATCCCTAAGAAGAAATGGAGTACCCATCGTAGTCAACAAAAGAGTCTGAAATGCAGTGCTTGGATGCAATCTCAAAAACAACAGAATGATCTCTGCTCGTTTCCAAGGCAAACCATTCAATATCACAGTAATCCAAGTCTATGCCCCAACCAGTAACACTGAAGAAGCTGAAGTTGGATAGTTCTATGAAGACCTACAAGACCTTTTAGAACTAACACCCCCAAAAGATGTCCTTTTCATTATAGGGGACTGGAATGCAAAAGTAGGAAGTCAAGAAACACCGGGAGTAACAGGCAAACTTGGTCTTAGAGTACAGAATGAAGCAGGCAAAGGCTAATAGAGTTTTGCCAAGAGAACGCACTGGTCATAGCAAACACCCTTTTCCAACAACACAAGAGAAGACTCTACACATGGACATCACCAGGTGGTCAACACCAAAATCTAATTGATAATATTCTTTGCAGCCAAAGATGGAGAAGCTCTATTCAGTCAGCAAAAACAAGACCAGGATCTGACTGTGGCTCAGATCATGTACTCCTTATTGCTGAATTCAGACTTGAAGAAAGTGGGGAAAACCACTAGACTATTCAGGTATGACCTAAATCGAATCCCATATATATATATATATATATATATATATATATATATATATATATATATATATAATCATACAGTGCATACAGTGGAAGTGAGAAATAGATTTAAGGGACTAGATCTGATAGAGTGCCTGATGAACTATGGATGGAGGTTCATGACATTTTACAAGAGACAGGGATCAAGACCATCCCCAAGAAAATGTAATGCAAAAAAAGCAAAATGGCTGTCTGAGGAGGTCTTACAAATAGCTGTGAAAAGAAGAGAAGTGAAAAGCAAAGAAGAAAAAGAAAGATACACCCATTTGAATGCAAAGTTCCCAAGAATAGCAAGGAGAGAAAAGAAAGCCTTCCTCAGTGATCAATGCAAAGAAATAGAGGGAAGCAATAGAATGGGAAAGACTAGAGATCTCTTCAAGAAAATTAGAGATAGGAAGGGGACATTTCATGCAAAGATGGGCTCAATAAAAGACAGAAATAGTATGTATCTAACAGAAGCAGAAGATATTAAGAAGAGGTGGCAAGAATACACAGAAGAACTGTACAAAAAAGATCTTCATGACCCAAATAATCACAATGGTGTGATCACTCACCTAGAGCCAGACATCCTGGAATGTGAAGTCAAATGGGCCTTAGGAAGCATCACTACAAACAAAGCTAGTGGAGGTGATGGAATTCCAGTTGAGTTATTTCAAATCCTAAAAGATGATGCTGTGAAAGTGCTGCACTCAATGTCAGGAAATTCAGAAAACTCAGTGGTGGCCACAGGACTGGAAAATGTCAGTTTTCATTCCAATCCCAAAGAAAGGCAATGCCAAAGAATGCTGAGACTACCGCACAATTGCGCTCATGTCACACGGTAGTAAAGTAATGTTCAAAATTCTCCAAGCCAGGCTTCAGCAATACATGAACCATGAACTTCCAGATGTTCAAGCTGGTTTTAGAAAATGCAGAGGAACAAGAGATCAAATTGTCAACATTTGCTGTCAACATTTGTCATTGAAAAAGCAAGATAGTTTCAGAAAAGAAAAAAACATCTAGTTCTGCTTTATTGATTATGCCAAAGCCTTTGACTGTGTGGATCACAACAAACTGTGGAAAATTCTGAAACAGATGGGAATACCAGACCACCCAACCTGTCTCTTGAGAAACCTGTGTGCACGTCAGGAAGCAACAGTTAGAACTGGACATGGAAAAACAGACTGGTTTCAAATAGGAAAAGGAGTATGTCAAGGCTGTATATTGTCACCCTGCTGATTTAACTTATATGCAGAGTACATCATGAGAAACGCTGGGCTCAATGATGCCCAGGCTGGAGTCAAGATTGTTGGGAGAAATATCAATAACCTCAGATATGCAGATGACACCACTCCTATGGCAGAAAGTGAAGAAGAACTAAAAAGCCTCTTGATGAAAGTGAAAGAGAAGAGTGAAAAAGTTGGCTTAAAGCTCAACATTCAGAAAACTAAGATCATGGCATCCTGTCCCATCACTTCATGGCAAATAGATGGGGAAACAGTGGAAACAGTGGGTGACTTTATTTTGGGGGACTCCTAAATCACTGCAGATGGTGATTGTGGCCATGAAATTAAAAGACCCTTGCTCTTTGGAAGGAAAGTTATGACCAACCTAGACAGCACATTAAAAAGCAGAGACATTACTTTGTCAACAAGGGTCCGTCTAGTCAAGGCTATGGTTTTTCCAGTAGTCATGTATGGATGTGAGGGTTGGACTATAAAGAAAGCCGAGCACAGAAGTATTGATGCTTTTGAACTGTGGTGTTGGAGAAGACTCTTGAGAGTCCCTTGGACTGCAAGGAGATCCAACCAGTGCATCCTAAAGGAAATCAGTCCTGGGTGTTCATTGGAAGGACTGATGTTGAAGCTGAAACTCCAGTATTTTGGCCACCTGATGAGAAGAGCTGATTCGTTTGAAAAGATCCTGATGTTGGGAAAGATTTAAGACAGGAGGATAAGGGGATGGCAGAGGATGAGATGGTTGGATGGCATCACCGACTCAATGGACATGAGTTTGGGTAAACTCCAGGACTTGGTGATGGACAGGGAAACGTGGTGTCTGGCAGTTCATGGGGTCCCAAAGAGTCAGACGTGACTGAGTGACTGAACTGAACTGAAATCAAATGTTAAATGAAGTCTGTGTTTTAATTGCTCAGTCATGTCCAAGTCTTTGTGACCCCATGAACTGTAGCTCCCCAGGCTCCTCTTTCCCTAGAATTCTCCAGACAAGAATACTGGATTGGGTAGCCATTCACATCTCCAGGGGATATTCTCAACCCAGGAATTGAACCTGGGTCTCTTGCATTGCAGGCAGATTCTTTACCATCTGAGCCCCAAGAGAAGCCCTAAATGAAGCTTACTCCCACAGAAAGGACAACAACTGCTTTGCCTCTTTATTCAGTGACTTGTGGAAAGATCTGAGACTCATGTTGCTTGGAAGGTATAGACAAAGGAAAATGAAATAAAGCAGGCGTTATCCCATTACTTTGGTATGAATAAAGTGTACCTTGGTAAAAAGAAGTACTCTAGTGATTAGTTGAATTTCCCAAATTCTCCACATTGGAATTACGATAATATCATATTAGAAAACTTTTGGTTTTAATCCGTTTCTTTCTGGGAATGGGTGGCAGGATTTGATAGATCTGGCTTCTAATCCATAAGGTCATTTAATATCCTTGATGCCTCTTTTGCTCTTAGTAACTCACCAGGACTCCTTACCTGAAGCTGATTAGAGCTCTGGCACCTGATGATCAGGGAGTATCTCTAAAGGTGCTCACCAACTAAAGATACTGCAGCCCCTTTATTCATGATGATTGATCAAAAATACTCCTTGAAGATGCCAATCTGTTTTGTGTCATTTGAGAAAACTATTTTTAAGTATATATTTAGAGTGAAGCTTTAAATAATTCAGTTGATCAAAATGTTTGAGGGTACTTGTCTGACTAAACTGTCTTATCTAATTATTATCATGCAAAATAATTTCCACCAAGTGTACTAGTTGAGTTACCAGGGAAGCCCAAGACATGTGGAATATATATGACTTCAACCCCATGGACTATACAGTCCATGGAATTCTCCAGGCCAGAATACTGGAGAAGGTAGCTTTTTCCTTCTCCAGGGGATCTTCCCAACCTAGGGATTGAACCCAGGTCTCCCATATTGCAGGCAGATTCTTTATCGGCTGAGCTACCAGGGAAGCACAGTGCAATTGGTTAGCATTTTTGACTGTTAACTGAAAGGTTGGTGGTTCGTGCCACCCAGGAATGTGCATCACTCATTTTCTTAGGCTTCCCTTGTGTTTCAGCTGGTAAAGAATCCACCTGCAATGTGGGACACCTGGGTTAGATCCTTGGGTTGGGAAGATCCCCTAGAGAAGAAAAAGGGTACCCACTCCAGTATTCTGACCTGGAGAATTCCATGGACTGTATGGGGTCACAAAGAGTCAGACATAGTTAAGTGGCTTTCACTTCACTTCAACTGTATTAGTAATGGACAGAATCTCAAAGAGACAGTGATTATAACAAGGAGTATTTGCTTGTTCAATAACCAGAACTTTACTTATTTTCTCCACTAAACAAGATTCACCTAGAATATGTGTTCCATATAGTTAATCTCCAAAACTTGCATGGGAATGATAGGTCTGTTAGGTAGTTAAAATAGGAAAAAGGAATCAAAATGGTGGTGGCTAAAAGATAAGGAAGGGGAAAGCCTAGGAATATAGAACAAAGGAAGGTCTGAGGACTGGAGTGAGGACTTCAGGTAAAACAAACAACACTCCTGACTAGCCCAGTGTAGATAGGGCAGGCCCAGGAGGAGGAGAAAAAACATAAAAAGAGGAGCCAACAGACTGTTGCAGGAAGAGGGACCCCTTCCAGGGCCCAAAACTGGGCTCTTGTCTAACACTCAGAAATGAATTGTCTGAGGAGACACTTGTGCTGACAAAGCAAGAGATTTTATTGGGAAAGGGCACCCGGGTGGAGAGCAGGAGGGTAAGGGAACCCAGGAGAACCCGCTCTGCCACGTGGCTCACATTCTCTGGTTTTATGGTGATGGGATTAGTTTCTGGGTTGTCCTTAGCCAATCATTCTGACTCAGAGTCCTTCCTGGTGGTGGAAGCCTTGTTCAGCCAAGATGGATGCTAGAGAGAAGGATTCTGGGAGGTGGTCAGACCTGTAGTGTCTACTTTTGACCTTTCCCGAAATCTTCCGGTTGGTGGAGGCTTATTAGTTCCGTTTTCCTTACCAGGACCTCCTGTCGTAAAACAACTTATGCAAATGGTTACTATGGTGCCTAGCAAGGATGGAAGGTTTCAATCAGTGTGCTTCCCTTAACAGGACTGGGGGATCTCTCTTTTTGCGTCTTTTGGGTCAGCATGCCCTAATGCCTTGAGGATGTATTTTCCTTTATTTTCTAAATAAAAATGAACTGTAACATGGAGCTATAACACTGGTCCATAGCTTCAAATTTTTGTTGTGATGAGACAGATCTGAGGAAATTACACACTCCCCCGACAGGTCTAATAAAAATGAACAACAGTATTAGGTAAGAAAATCTGGAACGGATATAGCTTGCCCATTCTCTAAAAACATTGATTTGAAATGTTGCCAATACTGATGCATTTGCTGTACGGTTGGTCAATTCCTTATCAGAAATAGTATTTCTTATAACTTTTGTGGTGACCCAAAGATGAAAGAACACATAAAACCAAGGAGGGTCTTGGAATGCAGGAATGGAAAAACCAGAACCTATCATCCTTCCCTCCCCGATGTTGTAACTATTAATGGATTTCAGGTCCTCCTGAGCAGTATAACCTCCTACCCTACAGGAAGAAGATATTTGCTTTACTCTTCCCCCACCCAGTATATATGCCTCATCTGACCAGCAAATGACCCACAAGACCCCTATCCTACTCCTTGTTCCCTGGATATAAAACTAGACTAAGGACCCCTGCTCAACATCAGTTCTCCCTTGAGCTGACCCACTGTTCTAACAGTGTCTCTCACTTTAATAAACTTTATTTCCTTTTCATTCTGTCTCATATCTGGAAATTCTTTTCTAACCCATGCCTGGACCATGACAGTTTTATTTAGCAATAATTAACACTATGAGATTCAGAAAATCTATCAATGTATGGATCGTCTGTCAGACAAAAGGCTTTCTTTTCCTAAGTGGTGGAAGCTGGAGAAATAATGTTACTTCAAAGGAATGAAAACCTGATAGAGACTGCTATATTCATAGACAGGATAAGACTGAATTAACCACTCAATGTTCATAACCCCGTTGGTTATATAAGAACTCAGTAGGCTTAAAGGGATATAGAAATAACCCAGCCTAAGAAATACTCTGTAAAATGGTGGGTCAAACTTTGGAAGAAACTCAAATTCTAATACAAATGACCAGGAAATAGTCTCAAGGGAGGATAACTTAACTCATTTGCACGTCTAAAGCTGAAAGAAGGTGTTAACTCTAGGGAGGTACCTCATAGGGAGATGGTTTGCAAAGCAAACCTTTCTGAAAAAGGCCAGCCTAAAGAAACAAAAGTTAGTATATTTATGCAAAATTTCACAAGAAAAATGGAAACTAAATCTGATTAGAGAAAAGAATTTATTCTAGTCAATAAAGTCCATGCTCAAAAAAAATTAAAAAGTTTTCATTTTATTTAAAATTCAAAGTCCAAAAAAAATAGCAAGTTAATATTACTAAAAGAAAAAGGTGGGTGGGAGAAAGGCAGCCTTTAATTTAATCTAAAGAACACACTACTACTTAGAATCATCAAGGCTGAGATAACCATCCACATTAAAAGAAACTAAGGGCAAAATAATGACTAAATATATTTTAAAAAAGAGAAGTTTTATAGGCTGAGAGTAAGAAGTATCCAACCAGTAAAAGCAGTGGCTGAAGGTAGAATGTACTATATTTTCCAAACAATTTTATCAGAATCTGTCTTTACCAAATCCCATTTCTCTATCTGGCCTGGATGGGGAGAGGGGGAGAGATGTAATTGAAAGGATTATGAATGGAGTGTTTTATATATAAGAACAGCTTCTCACCCTCAAGCATATTGGGTCTGTTAGGTAGTTAGAAGAGGAAAAAGGAATCAAGAATGGCAGTGGCTAAAAGACAAAAAGGGAGAAGTCCACAAAAATGGAACAAAGGAAGGTCCGAGGACTGGAGTGAGGACCTTAGGTGAAACAAACAGCCCTCCTAGCTAGCCCAGTTTACATAGTGCAGGCACAGGGGGAGGAGGAAAAAGAAAATGTATAAAATGAGGAGCCAAAATTGAGCCTCTGTTCTTTCTTCTCTTCAGGTCTTTTGGGTCAGCCCGTCCTCATGCCTGGAGGATTTTTTTTTTTTTTTTTTTTGCTTGCCAAATAAAATTGAGCTGTAACGCTGGTCCATCCATTGCTTTGAACTTTTGCTGTGGCAAAACAGAACTGAGGAAATTACAAACTCCCCTGACAGGTCCAAATTCATGTATTAGAGTGTTAGAATCTGAGAAACAGAGAATCCATTCCAAATAAATTCTGGGGAATTATTGAGGATAACAGCTCATAGCAAGGGTGGAATTTCCCTCATGCTTATTATGGAAATATATCACTGCTACTTCTGCAGCTTCTCAAGCATTCTGGTAGTGAGATGATGTGTAAGTATTATAATCTTCAGATCTCATTATAAATATCTTAAGTATCATATTAATTGATTGATTAATGTTTAATTATGAGTTTAGGTAGCATGGGATCCACACTAACTGAAAGTCATTGGTGGGCGGAATCTCACTGTATCTTCTGTCGCTAGCTGTGGTAAGAAGAATAGTAGCTGGAACATGTGAACATGTTATCTTACACAGCAAAAGGGACTTCACAGATATGAATATCCTGACTTAAGCAGGTGGACCCAATCAAATTGCATATGGTGTTGGTTTAGTCACTAAGTCATGTCCGACTCTTGTGACCCATATCAGCCTTCTCTATCCATGGGATTCTCCAGGCAAGAACACTGGAGAAGGTTGCCATTTCCTTCTCCAGGGGATGTTCCCAACCCAGGGATTGAACCCAGGTCTCCTGTATTGCAGGCAGGTTCTTTGCCAGCTGAGCTATGAGGGAATTTCACTCATGCAACTAGTTGCATGAGTCCTTAAAAATGGAGAACATTTCCTGACTCTGCAAGATGAGATAGAAGAAAGAAGAGATATTCAAAGAGAGGGATTCAGTCTATCATAGGTGCTTTGAAGATGGAGGAGCCAAAGAATGTGGGAGGACTCTAGAAGCTGAGAATGTCCCTCAGGTGACAACCAGCAATAAAAATGGGAATCTCAGTCCTACAATCACAAGGAGTTACATTCTGTCAACAACTGGAATGAGAAGGGAATATTTTCCCCAAGAGCTGCCAGTAAGGAAGCCACGCCTGCCAACACATTGATTTTAGCCTAGAGAGACCCCTCTCAGGTTTCTGAGCTACAAAAGTGTATGGAAATAAATTTGTGATGCTTTAAATCTCTAAGAGTGTTTTAATTTGCTATGATAGCAACAGAAAAATAATACACCAGCATTTAACTTTTTGTCTGACATATCAGAAGCACACAGCATTTAAATAAATATGAATCATTCTTTCATTAAAAATATAAGAAAATCTACTCAAATCCCTATATCTTCTAAACTTAACCAATATTTACTAAATATTGGTGTTATTCAGAACACTAGAGGCAACAAATATGTCACAGTGATGAGGAGGGTTATAAAATATATCAACAGAGGGACTATATCCCATTTGATGATTCACAGTTTACAATACCATAGTAAAGACTCAAAAAAATCCTAGAAAAATAAAATATTCAATTTTGTGTTTCTCAAACTTATTTGACCTTACAAATTTTTTCCCCAATTTTACTTTTCCTTTTTAATATCCTCTAGAATAAAATAAGGAACTATCATCTTAAGCAAATTGTTGTCATTTGCCTAGTTTGGGTATCATTTACACTACAGGAGAATCAATAAAACTTCTTAGTAGAAAGAATAACAAAATGATCAACATATTTAGCAATTAGGACCAAAAAGGACAATATGGCTACTAATAATGCCACAAGGATAAGGTTCTAAAAGAGTAGACTGTAACATGATGGGGGTCCATTTGTTCTTTTAAGAATTGCAACCCACAAACTTGTTTATCTTTAACCTTTTTTGGGAGACAATTTTCTGTTTTTTTATATATGTGCAGAAATATAATACGAGTAACTTAAACATTGACAAGAATCTAAGTCTTTGATTTCATGATAATCTTTTGTTATCACAGTGTCTAATTTTAAAAGGTGGACAAATTTATACCACTTCAAAAATGACAGTACTTAAACAAAAGCAAAAGAAAATATTTTTATCTTTTTCCATCTCTTCTCATTTCCATCTCTTCCAAGATGCCTAAGGATTTCTGTAAGAAAAGAAGAGTTAAATGAAGCAGATTCAAAAATTTAAACTATTCTTAGCTCATTTCAACTCTAACATTCATTTAATAATGGGGTTTAACTTAAACTAAATGAAACAGTAAACCAATCTGCCCCATCCATTACACTATTACATGCTATTTTTATTTACCAAATAATTTGAAGCCTAATGACTCAACTGGAAATCATAAAAATAAAATTTAGTTTGTCACATGATTTGTTTTTATAGTAGCCTAGCTTTCCTCTAAAGATTAATATAATGAAAAAACAAAACTTCCAACTATGATTTCTTTCTGCCATTGAGCTCACTGGGATTCCTTCTACAATTTTAGATAACAAAGCAGAAAAAACTTTTACTGTTCTTAAACTCAAAATTCAAATAGTATATTATAAATGCTCTATCAAATATTAAATATATAATTTTATTGAAATCACTGTTACCAAAATTCCAGAATTCTAGCATTTTAATGTTATAATAAAAGCATTTAAAAAGAGTATCAAAATGCAATTTCAAATCAAAGACAGTGTATATATTTTACATTCCAACTGAAATGTGATGATATAAAAAGTTTTGCTTTGTAGGTTGAAATTTTTCATCTATGATTGCTTCAGTTTTACCTTAGCCTACAATTTCAGTCCCTCTTCCAATCACATCATTTAAAACCTTGTCTTTACATATGAAATATATGAATTGTGACACAACCAATCCAATGCTTTAGTCAGCCTTATAGCTGATATTCAGCCACTGTTAGTCTGATGTAACCTGCATCAATCACGAAACTGGCTAAAATGGAGGTCTTCCCAGGGCCTGGTGTCATAATCAGCAGCCACTGGAAAACATGGCTCACTGTGGAGACTTGAATGTTCTAAGTACCTACACCTCCAGTCATGTGTTAGCTAAACTTAATTAAATTGTGACTAGTAGTAGATTTGGGTGATCTTGGAGGAATAGTTACTTTAAACACTTCAAAATATAATCCATTTCCTAAAAGATGAGAATGAACTCATGGAAATAATCCTTTTTATAGATAAGAGAATTATTAGTCTAACAATCACCTTTACTTCTTGTCTCTTAGACTTGATAAATTTAAGACTATAGAAAGGTCATCAGGATCAACTTTTAAAAATAAATTACAAGCACACAAATATATTGAGTTACATATTTGACTCAGTCATTAGAAACACTAGAGTTGAGTATGACCGTTACACTTATCTTTTTTTCTTCATACTATCAGCTCTACCTAAACAAGGTATTCAATGAAACCTAGATTAGTAACTTCAGACACTTTTTTGTTTATCTTACTTGCATGTGAAGTAAGGACTAAACTGCCTATCCATCTTTAAGCAGACTCCCAGAGCCCCATAAAAGCTCGCTACAGCTGAGTGCTTAAACCACTCAATCTTAAAATGTGGAGTTGGGCCACCAGGCCACTGGTCCATTCATTAATCCAGAAAACCTGAAATAGGAATCTTGGAACACATCCTTCCTGATCACATCACGGAAGGGTCTAGTGCTCTCCCCCCATGTTAGTGGAATAGGGCTGGAAACAAGGATTTGCCGGTTGTTGATGCTGCCATTGCATCCCAGGTCTTGACCATGAATGCCATGAGAGGAACTAATGATTTCCTAATCATGATATTTAACAGTCCCATGCCCTCAAGTCAGTCTTCTGGCATTGATAGATTCTTTAGCTGTTCTTGAAGGTCAACAGCAGATCATATGGCACTAGTCTCTGTGAGTTTTCCCCCAATAAATTGATTCCAAACTCCTACTCCATGTTTGCTATCTTGTCATTCATCTTGTTCACCTGATTTGCCCTTGCATTCTAAGTATGATGGGCCTGTGTCTATTTCTTGCAAGCCCAAATTGCAGTTCTTAGATACTATTTTACATAGTTCAAAGAGAATAAAAATTCCAGGCATTTTTGATGAAAACACAGCTCTTGCCAAGAAAACAAATACTGGCAACAGAGAAAGAGCTTAATATTTTACTGGCAAAGTTTAATTTTAAGAACCTGAAATTTCTCTGGAGAAATGTTTAATATTTAGGGTCTTTCACAAGAGAATAGTATTTATCCTTTTACAAACTAAGAGGCCAAGAGATATAGTCAAAAGAACCCCAGATTAAAAGTCAATAGACATAGATTGCATGGCTCTGAAAACAAATCAACTGTGTAACCTGAAGCAAGTCAGTTTAATCTTTCTGAAACTGTTGGAAAGAGACTGTAAGAGAAAGAGCAAGAATTGATTCAGCAAATGAGGAATATCTAAGTCAAATGCATTCTGTGGTTTGAAACTTTGAGCAAGTAGAGAGTATGTATTAAAACAGGTCTATATGGTCAAGGCGGGCACCCAGTATTTGTACTTTAAAAGACTTGCCAATTTATGAATATAATGAAAACTGTATACCCAGTGCTGGATGAGATAGTGGATGAGGACTGTAATAACCTTCCCCTGACATATAGAGTATACTCAGAAACTTCACAAAGCACAATTATTTTAAGGGTAAATATAACTAGTACATTTTGCAAAGCATAAAGCCAAAGACAGCAAATAGTCATTACCTCTTCATTTATTACCTAACAAGATTTCAGAAAACATTTAGATGCAAAGAACTTTTAAAATGTGTTCATTCAAAATGTAGTAACACATTGAGCTTGCATGCCATTTTGTTTTTCTAAAGAACTTAAAAGTGCTTTTCAATATCCCATTCATCCATTACAAAGCTTTTATTTTCAATAAAGGAAGAAAGATGTCCAGATATAAAATAGCTGTGATAATAAAAGATGCTAAGCACTGCACAAAGTCAGAATTTTAAGAAGAAAATTCCCTGGCATACCAGTCTTAGTTTGATGATTTTGTTACTGATTTGTATGCTTTTTCACCTGCTCTTTGGTGGATATTTTTATTTTTTTCTTCTCTTTTGAGGAGAAAACTTTTCATCTTATTTATTTTCCAAATCTATTACTTGGAGTTCTCACAAGTTAATGTTTTTTTTTAAGTTTCATAATTAATAATAGCAAATGCTATGTTGTTTTTAAATTAGGAGAGTTTTATTTTTTTATTATTTTCTGATGAATATTGTCATAAACCACTGTCTTCAGAGAAGTATATTAGGACACCCTGTTTTAGTGACACTCTGATTTCCTTATTAACTCTTTTGCTTTTTTTAAACCAAGAATGTAGGAGGTAGAATGCAGATGATGGAAGTGGTGACACCTCTGTGGAATGAGAAGGAATGATGTCAGGTGTATGTGACATATACGTGTGTGCTTGCAAATCTTTGCAGCTGCTAGCTGCCATCTCCTTTCTTCCTCGGTTTTGCTTTATCCAAATGCCACCTCCCCACCCATCCTGGCAAGGTCACAGTTGCTTCACAAACTGAAAAACATTGGGAAATGCTGGTATACAGAAACACTAGTGTGGAAGAAAACAACACACACCAAGGACACCTTGTCTTGTCTTGACAAGATGGCAGCAGCATAAATTGGTTCTGTGTATGTTAAAAGATCAGTTCTATCAGTGTTCCAGAGTAGTGCTTTCTCTCTGCATGGTGTTAGCATATTATTTTGTGACAATACTAATGGTGGTTCTCCTTTGCTGTAGTTAAATGTTAGAAGTTCTAGATCTTTTTACCAAATTACACAATATTCCACAAAATCACAAAACAGTGCAAAATGTATTTTCATATGGATTAAACTGAAATTTCTGATTTCAGAGTTTAAATTGATCTGTCTAGTCTCTTGTATTAGTTAACATTTTGTCTCAATTCAAGACCGATGGTTTTGCATTGTTTTATCTTTAATAGAAAGGATATTTTATCCTAGGAAGACAGCTAAGAGATGAATCATACAGTCTTTTATTTTGGAATATATGACAATCATCCTAAATTCTTAATTCTGTACAAATAAATAGCAGAGTTCTCAGAAACGTATTGGTATCTTTAGAAAGGGATAGATAAACAAACACAATTTTTAAAAAATGTAGAGTGGGTTCAGAACACAATTATTTGTTAAACTGAGAGCCTCTTTTCCCTATTTCTTTTTTTGGCCAATTCATAGTTTCATTATAAGAAATACTAAGAACACTTGTCTATATGAATAACTGTATTAGATGCTAAAAGTAAGAAGCAGACTTTATTTTCGAAAGCTTACTGTCTCCTACACAGAAAGACAACAATACAGAAAACTATTACATAAGATAGAATATGGAAGTAGATACTAAAAATATTTTTAAGTGGTAGAAATGGAGAAGTGATTCCACTTGAATAGAATCATTAGAAACTAACTGAAATGGTTTTGGAAATGTTTCATAGCTATGGTATCTGCGGATAAGTGAGAGACATCATTCCAAACAGAGAACTGAATGAGCAAAATCTCTGAAGCAATAAGGGTTGGATACACACAGTTACTCTTTTGTGGGACAGATATTGGGTTTAGCACTGGCAATACAACAATGAATATTAAGGAGATTGATATAATGGAGTGCACAGTCTGGTAACAATCTAGAAAGAACAAGAAAAGAAACTTTGCCACTAATACCAGTACCACCCAATGGAGTGACAAAGTAAGGATAGTGAAACCTGGAAAAAGGATGTGATTCGGTGAAATGCTGGTATGTGTGTGTTGTGTGCATGTGCGCACACATACACGAAAGCATATGAGTGTGTGGGTACACAGTTTAAGCATGTGAGAAGCATAATCATAACTGTGATTTAGGAAGATTAATTTGGTAGAAATAAATAATACGGAGCTAGGAGAATAGAAGTCATGTGGCCAGGGAAGAGTTTACTTTTGCATAGCAAATGCACTTTTTTTTTTTTAAATAAAATCTTACATTTTATCTCTCTGTCCCCTTCAATCTTCATTTTTGTTTAGGTTTTTGTTTTTTTAAATGGGAGATGGATGAAGGTAGGCAGGGTCTCTTGCCCTTTCCACATTCACCACCTGCTTAGGTTTCTCTTATCATATACCTTACATGCTCTGGCTGCTGCTTCTCACTGTTTATTCCTGCATGCATTGTTGTTGTTTTTGTTTTTTTTTTCCTGTAATCTCCTTTGTCCCTGATGCCAATCCTAAGTACTCAAAAGCTAGTTGAATATATTACTACCTACTTTCAAACTCTGATCTTTAAGTTCTTATACAGATATATGTTCCATTCAGGTTGGCAGTTTGATTTATTATAAGCAGAGCTTATACTGATAGAATCATATATTCAGGTCTTTTCATTTTAAGAAATATAAAAGAAAATAAGCTCTGGAGCCCTGGATAAAAAGGGTGCTCAGTTACTGGGTGGGATAGGACCAGATGTCTGAGTATGGAAGCAAGGGTCAGGAATCATAGTAGATAAGATGACAATGGTTCACTGGTTGGGACTACAGTTAAGAAAGGGAACATGATAGTGTGATACTTGAGTAGGATCATAAAATGTACAAACCATAAGGTACTCAGCATTAATCAGTCCCTACAGATCTGGGCTTAGGAGTGTGATGACAGGGCTTGCCTAAGGCACAATAGCGAGGTAAGTGAATTCTGCTTCAGCAGCTGCTGACCAGCCTCTTCCCCACCCTGCTTATCTCCACTGACATGACCGCTGCCAGGCAGTCAGCACGCAGGGCTTCCACGTGTGGCCCACCACCCTGGCCCTGGCCCACATTCTAGTACCATCCGGCTCTCTGGCTCTCTTTCTACTGTACTTACATTTTGAGATCAGGATCCCAGAGCTCTGATAAACTATTTTGGAGAAAGAAAGTAGTTGTGTTTCAAAGAACAACCCGAAACAATAAGACTTAAACCAGTGTGATGACTTCGTAATTGTGCAACATCAGACTGCATGGCAGGTAGTAAACAGATATGTTAGGATGGAGAGATATGGTAAGGAAGGTTTTATATGCTGTTGTTGTATAAAAAATATCTAAACCAAAGCCACATTATGCATGCAGCTATCTACCATAATACATATATCTGGCATAAAATATTTTAGAATGACTGTAGGTAATTAAAAGGACAAAATAATCAAAATTCATTTAACTCCAAAACATATTGCTCTGCACGTTTTGTCAAATTTAAATTTATTTCTGACAAATTTTTCAAGTTAATAAAAATCATTTTAACTCAGATTGTCCTCTGGAGGTACTGTGTGTGTGAGTGCTAAGTCGCTTCAGTTATGTCCTACTCTATGTGACACTATGGACTATAGCTCCCACACGCCTCTGTCCATGGGAATTCTCCAGGCAAAAATACTGGAGTGGGTTGCCATGCCCTCCTCCATGGGATTTTCCTGACCCAGGAATCCAACCCACTTCTCATGTCTCTTGCATTGGCAGGCGGGTTCTTTACCACTAATGCTACCTGGGAAGCTCCTAGAGGTACTGTACTAGCTAATAATTCTAAATTAAGTTGTCAAGAGCAAACTATATGTATTATAAACACACACACACATATATATATATACATAATCATAAACATATACCTGGTCTTATATGTATATGTATTTATATATTCTCCAGTTTTAAATTCAGGACATTTATTAAATATTTTAAAACATTAAACCTAATTAGAAAGTGCTTGGTCTTACTCACATTTTCTACATTGAAAACTAGTATTATATATATTGAAACTCAAAGCTAAACCTCCTGAATCATTTCTCTACATCTCAGAATACATAAAGTCTTCAGAACTATATTTTGGAAGTTTTGATCAATAGGATGATTCCCAACACATCAAAAGAAAACAACTGAGGAATAAGTTCTTCTAAATCTGTAATTGTTAACATGGGTTTCTGCTTGAAGAAAATCATCATAAACAGTATGCTTTCATTATGTTTTCTTACTAGAGTCAAAATCTGCCCTGTAAACATGCATGGTTATTCATTCAACATTATTTTTCTACATGCCAGTATAAACAAGACAAATAAAGTCTTTGCTTTCATGGAATTTAAATTCTGTTGAAGGAAAACAATGGATAAACAAAATAGCAACTATCAGATGAGCATGTGTGCTTAAAGAAAATAAAATACAGTGACAGGACAGTAAGTGGATGGCACAATGACACTTGAGAGAGAAGGGCAGTGAAGGACATTTGAAAGGCTGATCTTTGAATTGAGACCTGATTGTCAAGGATCTGTCCACTCAAAGATATCAAGGAAGGAAGCATTCCAGGCACAAGGAAAAGCAAACTCCAAGGTCCTGAAGTAGGAAGAACAAACACAGGTCATCGGGAAAATAGAACAACGACTGATGAAGCAGCAGAATAGTGACCCAGGTCATAGAAACGAGGAAGGGCCAAATGATGTGGTGATTTTTATGCCTTGGTAAGAACTCAAGTATTATTCTGAGTCAAAGCAGAAGTTAGCGGAGAATGTTAAAGTGGAAAGTAAAATTTTCTTTTTTTTCTTTTTTCTTTTTAAACATGCTTCCATTTGCAGTGTCAAGAGATAGCAGGAGGACAGGAATGTAGAACAAGGGCCGGTGGGGAGGCCTGCCGTTCTCAGGGTAGTAGTAAATGAGATAGAGAAACATGAAAAATTCATACTATAGTTTAATGGTAGAGCAAGTTGAATTTGTTTTATATTGGGATTGTGATGGGGCACTAATAAAGAAGAATCAAATCCCAGTCAAGCAGTAGACCTTATATATTTCTTTAAAAAAGTTTAAAAAAATAAAAACTAGATGCACATTAAAGTCACTTGTTAAATTAACCCTACTGGACACAAAAACTCCTTTCACTTATAATACAATAAAATTCAACTCAAAAATATGTGTTAAGAAACTGCTATGCATAAAGCACTTTGATAAGTCTTACAGATAACACAAAAGACACCATTCCTGCTCTCAGTAACTACTAAAAATAGAAGACATATAATTAACTAGAGAACCAGTTTTTAGATAATGCTTTCAAATCAAGTAAAACATTTACCGAATGCCTACAATGAGCACAGAGCTGCTAAGAATGAAAAGAGGTTATACACTGATGAACAAACCGTGCCATTGGCAGCAAGTAATTTAAATCTAAACGAAAAACATAATTTCTCCTGGAATTAGCTACCAGAGATTATAAAATATACATCTATCCATTCCATCTTCAATAAGTTGGGAATCATCATTATATCACTTTTAAAATCTATCTCCATACTTAGCAGTGACATCTAGTAGTCATTTTCCTTTCCCTTTTACATCATGGCTCAGCAAAGTGTGCTGAAGGGACTATAGCAATCAGCATGTTGTGTTTTTCTTGTAGGCTTACTTTGCTTGGCTCTTGTTGTTTTAGGTAAAGAAGCTGCACTGCTAAATTAAAAGGCTATAAACTCACAGTGAGTGAGTGCCAATGACCTATATGATTAGAAAGAGAGTGATTTGCTCTGCCATCTGAACTCGGAGAGCACAGAGTAAAGTGATGCACTAGGCATGGGCCTTTTCTGTGCCTTCATGTGCTAGGATTTCCCAGTCTGCATAATTAGTCACTTCATAATAAAACTATTATATAAGAAAGGATGTTAGTGTCTTGCATGTTGCTAACGATGTGTTGCCACTTGCATAAGAGTACTTGAAATGTATCTTTGGAATACACAAGTGTTTCAAGCCAGCAGCCAACATTTTCCAGGCAGGGTGGGAGAATAGTAAAAGAGGATCCGGGTTTTTCAGAATGACTGATTACCTCATCTGGTACTTATAATTCTAGGTGTTAAATAGCAATAGTCTATTTTCATTTTGAAGGGCAGTTTGGTATTATGTCAAAGCCAATGGTATGTTTATATTCATGATATCTGTGGCAAAGTTTGGTAGAAATGCTTAAGGGGTGGAAATTTTACATAAGGAAGCAATTGGAGGGCAACATACAGACACACAGACATGAGATCTCCTCTCGGGGATTCTGAGCACAGCTGACTTCTCCGAGTTCAGATGAGTACCTAGAGGCTGGATCTGGCCCTCAGAGTGACAAAAATAACATGTTCTCACACTGATGATGATAGACACCTGCTATTTAGACAATTTCTACCCACAGCAAAAAAGTAAAAAGCAAAAATCCTCATTGCTAGCACTTCCCTCCTCACAGCTGCTTCCTTTCCATACTAATCACAGCAAAGCAGACACTCATCTCAAAATTGACCAGAGAATGTAAATGGAAATAAAAGTCTTCACTAACACATCTGAATATGATAACTGTCTGGTGAGAGTATTGAAGTAAAGGGGATATTTAAAAAGAAACTGAACTGAAATAGAACCAGAAAGAGATAAAGAAAAACTAACATTTTCCAGTTGGTAAGTCTGGCTTCAGATTAAGGTGTCCTATATGTGTATGAATATAAAGATATCTGAGCAAATATGTATGTCTATCTTTTTCAAGATGATACTACTTTATCCACTTATTTAGAAATGTTGGCTCAGCAGTAAAGCTTCCGCCTGCAATACAGGAAACACAGGAGACACAGGTTCAACCCCTGGGTCAGGAAGATCCCCTGGAGAAGGAAATGAAAACCCACTTCAGTATTCTTGCCTGGGAAATCCCATGGGTATCAGAGCCTGGTGGGCTACAGTCCACGATAGGTCACAAAGAGTCAGCTGCAACTGAGCACACACATGCATCTTGAGAAGAAATTACTTGTTTGTGTTAAATTAGATTGGGCTTTACAAAAATGATGACATTTTTCCTGAGTGTTAAAGAACCAAAATGTTTGTGTAGGAGAAAGATGAAAGATGATAATGTTGATCTAACAGCTCTTTCCATTCTGTGGAAAATTAAAATTGATCCTATTTTGGTGAATGTCTCCACCATACCTGGGAAAGCTGCCTTCTAGATTCAAATTTGGTCCTTTCTGTCAATAAAGCTGATCCAAATCTGACAGCCCTCGGCTGATTCTTCCAGCTGCACGTGCTTCTGAGTTATAGAGGTATGACTTGTGGTTTCGGATTTTGCAACTCAGAATTCCATCTGTATTTTTTTCCTCCCCCTTCCTGAAATTATCCCAACTGAACTTAAAACTAAACAGGTACTCAGATATTCTGCCATATTTCACTTTTTTACATACATCTCATCCAGCATATGGGAATCTCAAACATTAAAAATTATCTGTGTTCTAGGACCAAATTGTTGTGTTCATTGATCTTGTCCTGTCACTTGATGTCCTCCAAAGTGTAAAGAATTTGATGTTACAGAAACACAGGAGGCGAGAGAAAATGACTATCTTTTGTGTACTATGGGTTTACAGGATATTTTTCAAAATAACTTGCAAACTAGATAATGTTATACAAATATTAGAAGAGTTTTTGGAGTATCAGTATCATGTGCTCAGCCTACCAAGGATACACTGACCTTGAGTCAATTCTGTCTCTCATTTTTAGTGATGGTATCGTTAGACGTGCACATATCTTTACATGACGTTCACATGACTCACACCTAAACCCTGCCAGCCATGGTTGCTGCAACTTCTAAGAACAACTGACTCACTGAAAACTAACTAAGGTTATATTTGATATGAACATATATGCTATCTTAACCAGACTACTCTCTAACATCAGTGAAGAGAAAAAGAGCTTTCCATCAGCTCTGATCACAAGCTCACAGAATGTCAAAGGGACCATCTGGCTGACAGGTCCTAACATGCAGCTGCACAAATTTTCTAAAAATTATGAGAGAAATTGGACATTTTCTATAAGATAATACCACACATAGATACAAAAATAAGTTTCTTTTATTTTAATTGAAAGAAAGTGAAAGAGTGTTAGTCACTTAGTGGTGTCCGACTCTTTGCAACCCCATGGACTGTAGCTCACCAGGCTCCTCTGTCCATGGAATTCTCCAGGCAAGAATACTGGAGTGGGTAGCCATTCCCTTCTCCAAGGGATCTTTCCAACCCAGTGATCAAACCCAGGTCTCCTGAATTGCAGGTAGATTTTTTACCATCATCTGAGTCACTAGGGAAGCGCTTGATTTTAATTAGTATTATATAAATGTAACTAAGGAAACAATACTAAATTAACTGTACATTTCATAATCAATTATTAATATAATTTTTAATACAATTTAAGTTACTGATTTTTTTTTAATCTCTGACTTATCTCCTGTCTTGCCCTCCATCTAATCTATTCTCCATGCTACTAACATTATACCACTTCTAACAAGTCAAATCTAATCAAGAGCTTCCTTATTTATCTCTTAAAGATTCTGATTTGCCTAAGGGACAAAGCCCAAAATCCTTATCAGAACATAGAAGACATTCAGTAGCCAAGCCCCAGTCTAGCTCTTCAGCTACAGTTCTCATCCAACTTCTCATTTCCTTCTACCCACTCATCTACCCACAATTCTCAACCTCAAGCCATGCAAAGCTGCATGACTTGCAGGTCCTCAAAAATGCCAGGATATTTCATGCTGCCTGGCCTTTGCATTCACTGCTTCTTCTGCCAGGAGCACTCTTTCCATCTTTGTTTGCCTAGCAGACAAACACCTACTCGTCTTTCAAAATTCAGCTCAAGCATTACCTTTTCTGTAAAGAGTTTTTCCCTCCTGGACGTCTGCCCAAGTAGAATGACCACTCTCCTATTTATGGTGTATACATCATAGTATATTTGGCATAAAGCACCCACACTCATGTACAGTTTTGCTCCTGTGTGCTCACTCCCTTCCCTACCTCCTTTTGTCCACTGCCTGGGTTGTTCTGAGGTCAGGACATGTACCATAATTATCTTTGGCTCCTTAGTACTAGCACTTTGCCATTGACCAGTTGCAGAAAGAAAGAAAACAGCAGAGAGAGGAGGGAAGGAAGCAAAGCCAGAAAGTTCTCTCAACTCAAAAGTATATTTCACATCTACTAATATCTGAGCATCTCTGTTGCTACTACACTCATCCAAATCTCCCTCCTCTGGACTTCTGCAACAGCCTGTTTCTCTGATCTTTTTGCTTTTAATTTTGCCTTGTTTGGGCCATCCTCCGTACAGCTGCCTGAGTAATCTTTCTGAAAAGCACATCTGAGCATATGACTTTTCTGATAAAATCTTCCAAGACTTCACATTGACGAGAGCAACAAGAAAAAAGATCTTCATATGCTGCCTTACATCCTCAATTTCATCTTTTTGAAATATATTTTTTAAGGTTTATTTATTTTAATTTTATTTTTGGCCATGCTGGGTCTTTGCTGCTGTGAAGCCTTTTCTCTAGTTGATGTGTACAAGCTTCTCACTGCGGCGGCTTCTGGTTGCCAAGCACAAGCTCTAGGGACTCAGGCTTCAGTAGTTGTGACATGCGGTCTCCGCAGTTGCAGCTCAGTAGTTGCGGTACGTGGGCTTAGTTGCCCCATGGCATGTGGGATCTTCCCAGATCAGGGGTCCAATTTGTGATTCTTGCATTGGCAGGCGGGCTCTTTATCATTGAGGCACCAGGGAGGCCCCTTCAATCTCATCTTGCACTGAGATTGAATGCAATCTCCTAATTTAGTATCTCCAGCCACACAATTCTTATACCTTTTTCACTATGATAACAGTTTTCCTGTCTCGGGACTTTTGCACTTGATGTGTCAAGAATATTCTTCCTCAGATCTTCGCATGACCGCTGCCTCCACATCATTCAGAGACAAGCTTCAAATATAACTAAAAGAAGTCCTTCCTGACCTCCCTGGGGTAGCCTCAGTGTAGCCTCAATCCCATTCCAAATAATACAATTGTCTAGGTGGAATTTATCACCATCTAAGATATTTTATTTGTTCACTTGTTCATTCTCCACATCCCTCAGTAGTAGAATGAAAAAGAGATCTGTCTTCTTCAACACTATATTCCCAGGACTCAGAACAAATCAAGGTACATACTGCATGCATTAGGCACCTAATACATATTTGCTGAAAGGTGAGGAGAAAAGTCCCATTTCATTTACTCTACTTTTCCTAGATGACTTTTCCACAAATTCTCTGTCCTCAAACTTAGACTTTCCCCCACAAAGTGTTAGTGTCTCCATTTGCTCCCGCCTTTTTGATCTACCCTTCTCTGCTCCTCTGCCCTCTGGAAATTGACCCCTATAAATGCATCACCTAGGGCCCTGCTGATGGCTTCTCAGAATTTAAAGTGGGAATCTTTGAAAGGATATCAAAGGGCAGAAGAAAGAGGCCCATGCTTCCTGCCAGCTGTGGATCAGTCTCTGTACCCTTCGAAATGTTCAGCTTTGGAAGGCAGCTCCTCCTCTTACCACCTTTTCCTTCCCTTTCTCACTTTGGCCTAGAACCGAAAAGGCTTTCTTCTGGTGTTAGTCTCCATGTGATTAATGTTTCCAACTCATTAGTAAGACTCTTGAAACAATTCAGTTTGACTCTGTTTCCTGAGGAGGTCTCATTAATACATTTATCCTAAGCTAGTGCTTTGTACTTTACAGAGAAAATTGGGACATTCAACTGAGAATTCCCAATGGCTGGTCCACCACATATGCCTACCTTTGCATCATGTTTCAATATCCTCTGCCATTCTGCCTGAGAGTCCAGGGTTGCCTAATATTATAGTCACAAGCAACACGTGGCCTTTGAGCATGTGAATGTGGCCAATATCACTGAGAAACAAAATGTTAAATTTTATTTAAATTTGTGCATGCATGCTAAATCCTTTCAGTCGTATCTGACTCTTTCAGACCAATGTACTGTAGTCCACCAGGCTGCTCTGTTCATGGGATTCTCCAGACAAGAATACTGAGGTGGGTTGCCATGCCCTCCTCCAAGGGATCTTCCCCACCCAGGGATTGAACCCATGTCTCTTATGTCTCTTGCATTGGCAGGCAGGTTCTTTACCACTAGCACCACCTTAAACTTTGAATGTACAATTCATTTGTAGGCAAATATTAAATATGTTTGGAATGTTTGTGTTCAGTTCAGTTCAGTTCAGTTGCTCAGTCGAGTCCGCCTCTTTGCGACCCCATGAATTGCAGCACACCAGGCTTCCCTGTCTATCACCAACTCCTAGAGTTTACCCAAACTCATGTCCATTGAGTCAGTGATGCCATCCAACCATCTCCTCCTCTGTTGAACCCTTCTCTTCCTGCCTTCAATCTTTCCCAGCATCAGGGTCTTTTCAATTTGAGAGTCAGCTCTTCACATCAGGTGGCCAAAGTACTGGAGTTTCAGCTTCAGCATCAGTCCTTCCAATGAACACCCAGGACTGATCTCCTGTAGGATGGACTGGTTGGATCTCCTTGCAGATCAAGGGACTCTCAAGAGTCTTCTCCAACACCACAGTACAAAAGCATCAATTCTTCGGCGCTCAGTTTTCTTTATAGTCCAACCCTCACATCCATACATGACTACTGGAAAAACTATAGCTTTGACTAGATGGACTTTGGTTGGCAAAGTAATGTCTCTGCTTTTTAATACGCTGTCTAGGTTGGTCATAACTTTTCTCCCAAGGAGCAAGCATCTTTTAATTTCATGGCTACAGTCACCATCTGCAGTGATTTTGGAGTCCAGAAAAATAAAGTCTGTCACTGTTTCCCCATCTGTTTGCCATGAAATGATGGGACCAGACAGATCCCATGATCTTAGTTTTCTAAGTATTAAGTTTTAAGCCAACTTTTTTACTCTCCTCTTTCACTTTCATTAAGAGACTTTTTAGTTCTTCTTCACTTTCTGCCAAAAGGGTAGTGTCATCTGCATATGTGTATGTAAACCCATATTTTGATCAGTTCATTTTTTAAAGTCTAAATACCAGTTAATTATTTCTCTAGTTATAATTATATCTATATAGTGCTCTATAGATATAAAATACATTATTTTATAGGAATCTGAAGATCTAGTGTAAAATAAAAATTATAAGTGTAAAATTGCTTATTAACAATTGATATTATTGATACATGTTGAAGTGATAATATTTTGAATATACTGGACAAACAAATATAACATAAAGGTAATTCATCTGTTAATTTTACTTTTTAAATGAATTTACTGGAAAAAAGTAAATTACATCTATGGCTCATATCCTCTATTGCACAGCATAGCTCCAAATCCATTCTCTGGGCCCCTAATTTAAGTCAACCTTTCATTTGTATACTAGCTCACATTCCTCTCACCTGCCTGAACATACCACTTGAGCAGTTCTCATCTTGTTCTCCAAAATAATCAATTTCTTCTTTCAATTGTATCCTTTCTATACACACAAACATGCTATTATTTTTCCCCTTCAGAAAAAACATCATCTTCACTCACTTTCAACCACTGTTCTATTACTCCCTTTGGCATCAAAATTCCCTGAAAGTGTTGTTAATATTGATGTTCTCAAATTCTGGTCTTTCCATTCTCTCTTAAACTGCTGAAACTGCTCTTACAAAGACCACGCTGCTAAGACAGTATTACATGGGCCATTTGTCTTCTACATTGTTCACCAGCTAAGTACTGACATTAGTTGATGTAACAAATAGATTAGAAAAAGTTCATTAGCCTCCTCTTTCTTGAAATTTCTTGAGCTTCCCTGGTGGTTCACCTGGTAAAGAATACTCCTGCAATGTGGGAGACCTGGGTGCAATCCCTTCATTGGGAAGATCCCCTGGAGAAGGAAACAGCTACCCACTCCAGTATTCTGGCCTGGAGAATTCCATGGACTATATAGTCCATGGGGTTGCAAACAGTCAGATACCACTAAGCAACTTTCACTTCTTTATATACTTTTTTTTTCCTAGTTTCCAGGACATCATACTCTAAGTTTTCCTCTGGTAATACCAGTTTCTCCTTCTTGGTCTTTTTTATTATTCTTTCTTCTTTTCTCAACCTCTTAATATTGTCATGCTCCAAGATTCAGTCTTTGGTCTTCTTTTTCTCTCTATCTTCATTCCTTCTGTGATTTACATCAAGTCTTGTGGTTTTATCAATCCACTTTGCCAATGATTCTGAAATTTACATCTCCAGACCAGAGATAAGCCTGAATTCCAACTCATATTTCTTACTACCTACTTGACATCTTAAACTTAACTTGTCCAAAACTGAGCTCCAGTCTTTCTGATCTGTATCTTTGGGTTACCTGGGCCAAAAATTTCAGAATCATCCTTGATTTCTTTCTCTATTACACAATAGGACATCAATCAATAAATCCTGCTTGCTCTAGCTCCAAAATATAGAGATTGTGACTAGTTCTCACCACCTCCACTGTCGCATGCTGGTCCAAGTCCCTATCATCTCCTACCTGGATTATTGCAAAAGCTTCCTAATTGTTCTCCCTGCTTCTCCTTTGCCTCCAACAGTCTATTTTACACACAACAGCCAAGAGTAAGCATGGCAACCAAGAAATCAGATCTTGTCTTTGCTCAGGAAAATTCAGTGAGTCACCATTTCATCTGGAGTAAATTCAAACTCTTAACAAGGGCCAACAAACCCTACACAAAATGGCCAAGACAATGCTATGATGACATCTATTATTCTTCAGTTTTCTCACTCCACTTCAGATGCACCAAGCTCCAAGTTCTTTCTAGAGAAATCAGAAAAAGCCTTTACAATGGCTTTTCCCTCTGCCTGGAACAATATCCCTGTAGATTTCTATGTGCTTCTTCCTTCATGCCTTCCAAGTCTTTGCTCAGAATTCACCTTTCCTATGAAGCCTGAGTTGACTTCCTATTTTAAACTGTGATGTTCACCCCAAATATACTATCTCCCTTATCCTAACTTTTGTTATCTCCTGACACTCATTGTCTCCTTACATACTATAAGTTTTACTTATTTTTGTGTCTGTTTGTTTGGTTTTTATTTCCTACTCCACTACTAAGTACACTCTACAAGACAGAGGTTGTTGTCTACTTCTGCCTAAAATAGTGTCTAGCACACAGGAGATGTTCACAAGATATTTGTAGAATGATATGATAGTTCAGCTACTTTATTCAGTCTTAATTATTCCAATGCAATCAAGAGCCTAAGTTCCAGTTTAAGAAAAAATATGATCCAGACTCATCATACTTAGCCTCAGATGTGCTTGAAATCCCTGATACTCAGAGATCATGGTATGGAGATCATGCTTTCTAAATGTATGAGAAAACAGATGATTTGCTGAGGAGCTACAGCCTATCATGAAGCCTGACCAGTCTGCAACAGCAGCTCTTCTTGAAGCTTAATGCTTTCACTCTGCTGCTGGTAACTGCAACTATGAAATCAAAAGATGCTTGCTCCCTGGAAGAAAATCTATGACAACCCTAGACAGCATATTAAAAAGCAGAGACATCACTTTAACCACAAAGGTCTATCTAGTCAAACCTATGGTTTTGCCAGTATTCATGTACGAATGTAAGAGTTATACTATAAAGAAAGCTGAGCGCTAAAGAATTGATTCTTTTGAGTTGTGGTGCTGGAGAAGACTCTGGACAGTCTCTTGGACAGTAGGATCAAACCAGTCAATCCTAAAGGAAATCAGTCCTGAATATTCATTGGAAGGACTGATGCTGAAGCTGAAGCTCCAATACTTTGACCACCTGATGTGAAGAACTGACTCATTGGAAAAGGTCCTGATGCTGGGAAAGATTGAAGGCAGGAAGGGAAGTAGAAAGCAGAGAATGAGATGGTTGCGTGGCCTCATTGGCTGAATGGACATGAATTTGAGCAAATTCCAGGAGATAGTGAAGGACAGGGAAGCCTGGCATACTGCAGTCCATGGGGTTGCAAAGAGTCAGATATGATTTAGCAACTGAACAACAACCACCTGATCAACATTCATAGAAGTACCAAGATGGGAAACAGTGCACAAAGTTTTAATTTATTGTACAAAATATACCAGTGTGCCAGCTTCATCAACAAGAATATCCCCCCAAAAATTTCTGCTGTTTCTCCACAGTAGAGGTGTATTTCATACAATACAGTTGCTAGAGTGGAAAGTACATTATTTCCTTATGGTTGGGAAAGCAGATTTTAATAAGTTTTCTGTAAAGTTATTATTATTGACTGCATAATGGTTATTTGTTTTTATAATTAAGGTTTTAAGGTATTATTTAAATAAATGCTAAAGTTCTGCTTAAACTACTCAATAATATTGAGTATATAAGATACTTATTCTCTACTATTTCCAACTTCATATATGTGATAGGCAAAACATTGCCCACCCCCGGCAAAATACCTCCCCATTCTCATCCCCAGAACATGTGAAATGTTATCTAACTTGGCAAAAGAGACTTTGAGAAGGTGAGTAAAATTAAGGACCTTCAGATGGGAGTTCATCCAAGATATCCAGATGAGCCCAATAAAATCACATGCATCCTTAAATGCTGAGAACTTTTCCCAGCTCCAGTCAGAGAGGGAGATGAGACTAGGGTAAAAGGCTCAGAGAGCTGAGATTAGAATTCAGAGGTTTGACATGGGTCTCCTTGGATTATGCAGTTGACAGGTCTATTATCTTTTCTGGAGGTTCTAGGAGAGAATCGTTTTTTGTTGCCTTTTCCAGCTTCTGGAGGCCACACACATTTCTTGACTGGTGATTCCCTTTCACCATCTTCAAAGCCAGCATTAATGGGTAAAGTCCTTTCTACAGCTCAGCCATCTGACTCTCTTGCCATAGTCTCATCTCTCTCTCTGATTGGAGCTGGGAAAAATTCTCAGCATTTAAGGATGCATGTGATTTTATTGGGCTCACCTGGATATCTTGGATGATCTCCCATCTGAAAGCCCTTAATTTTATTCACCTATGCAAAGTCCCTTGCCAAGTTAGATAACATTTCATATTTCAGGGATGAGAATGGGGACAAATTTTGGTGGGTTTGGGCAATGTCTTGCCTATCAAATATATGAAATTGAAAATAGTGGAAGGACTTTACCCATTAATGCTGTCTTTGAAGATGGTGAAAGGGAACCACCAGTCAAGAAATGTGACCTCTAGAAGCTGGAAAAGGCAACAAAAAAATTCTCCCTTACAGCCTCCAGAAAAGACATTAGCCCTGCCAGCCCCAGAATACAGGGAGACCCATGTCAGACCTCTGAACTATAGGACTATAGGATAATATATCTGTACTGTTTTAAGACACAAAATATGTAGTCAGTTATGGCAGTGATTAAATAAAACAATATTATATTCATTTAGAAATATTTTCTCACTAACTAAAACCGAGATATCAACTAGGATCTCCCTGTCTCTTAATATCAAGATCACAAATGCAAGTTCCCAGTCCATTGACTATAGGAACAATTTTCCCTCAAATTCGAATGGATATGCAAGACTAAGAGTGATTCCAACCATCATCGCCCACTGTATGTTTGTCAAAGTAATTCAGTGTAAAAACCATTCCATCATTTCCCTTATATATTTCCTTTTTATATAGCATAGATAAATCCAGGAGAAGGCCATGGCAACCCACTCCAGTACTCTTGCCTGGAAAATCCCATTGACAGAGGAGCCTGATAGGCTTCAGTCCATGGGGTCACTAAGAGTCGAACATGACTGAGCGCCTTCCCTTTCACGTTTCATTTTCATGCATTGGAGAAGGAAATGGCAACCCACTCCAGTGTTCTTGCCTGGAGAATCCCAGGGACGGAGGAGCCTGGTAGGCTGCCATCTATGGGGTCGCACAGAGTCAGACACGACTGAAGTGACTTAGCAGCAGCAGCAGCAGATAAATCCAAGTGAAATTTAATCCTTGTCCACTACTTCCACCAAATTATTTGTGTGCATAAGATCATAATGAAGACAGGAAATTTATGCAACAGAAAAACAAACCACACAAGCAAATGTTTTTCAAATATTTTCTTTATCTTTTCTTCAATTGAAATTTCAGAATCTAGTCCTGTTTTTCTTCTATTAAATCCTACTGTGAGTAGTCTGAGGCATTTTCTCCTACTGAATTTTACAAGCTTTGAGTTTTGGCTCTCTTCTCCCTACCAAGTGACTTATCAAGGGTTTCCTCCAAGCCAAACATTTCTTCCCTTAAGGGCTGTAACTAAGATAGTTCATTTGTCATGCTCCCACATAAACTTTGACTACTTAACACACCACCTTCTATAATCTGTATAAGAAAATTTTCTCCCTTCCCAACTCTTACACACACATAATAAGACCAAAATTTTATGGCCATAGCACAATCTAGATAACTATTAAAATCTAATGACACCATGACCACATTTCTCAGGAAACAGTGAAAAAGAAATGTCTAACTCTAAACATTTTATTAAATTGATTTCCTACTGAAATGTTATCTATACTAATTCCCAATATAAAAGGATACAGCACTTGATTTCTAAAGCAACTCATTACTGATTTACAGGAAACAAGAAGGAATTTTATTGACTATTAACTATGTATATCACAAGCCAGCACAACACAACTGTTTTCTCATTTATTTTTCAATAAATCCATAAGGTGAGTACTAGTAGTCCCATAATACAGATGAATGTAAGTCATAAAAAGGTTAAGTAATTTTCCCAGTGGCCAAAAACTTGATGAAGCCAAGCTTCATGTTCTGGGATGCTTGGCTCACAGATAATCCTCCTACCCTATGGCTAAAATATTATACAATCAAATTACAGAATAGCAAACCAAAGTTCCAAGAATTCAAACAATTTCCCTAGAGTCCCACAGCTAATGGGCCATGGGCTAGCTTCCCAAGCTCAGTCACATAGCACACCAAAGTTTATGTACTATCCAATGTTCCTATGGTCAGCAAGGGCTAAGCAACTTGCAAGGCTAAGAAGACAAAACTTTGACTGAAAAATAACCACATTAACCCATTTTTTTCCTCTTCAGTTTTGATGCTAAGATATCCATTATATATGATTTAATATATATATTATATATATAATATACATAATTAAATATTACATGTAAGAATATTTTAGAGAGGCATAATTTTATGGAAAGAATAAAAACCTTTTAGTGAAAAAGACTTGATTTCATATTTAACATTTACATACACTCTTTCCAAAAGAGTGCATAAGAAAATAAAAAAAAAAGCTTTGACTCTAAAAAATGCAAGAGTAGCTGAGACATTGAGATAAAATAAGACATTTTTCACTAAATGCATTTTATGGTTGAAGAATTTTCTGTCATACATTAGTACATCATTTACTGAAAAAAATTAAATTTTAAAGATACATTTTAATGTAAAGTACCTAGCATTGTGAATAGCATAGAGTAAGCACTTAATAAGTGGACTTTTTTTTTTTTTTTTTTTAAGAAAAAAATTTTTTTCTGTCAAATTTCTTTCTACTTTCTGTTTAAGAGTCTGTGGAAGAGCAGCTTAAGACCACTCGGTGGTTGTTGCTGCCATTCAGTGGCCCAAGCAGCAGAGATGGGGGCCAATCCTCAAAGGTGGGCTGAGGCTCGTCTGCAGAAGGGAACTGCTAGGTGGGCACATGGGGCACTCAGTAACCAACAGAAGACCCAGATCCAGGAATCTGAGTCAGTGGCAGTGAGGTGAATGAACCTAGAGCCTGTTATACAAAGTGAAGTAAGTCAGAAAGAGAAAAACAAATAGCATATCTTAATGCATACGTATGGAATCTAGAAAAATGGTACTGATGAACCTCTCTGCAGGGAGGGAGTGGAGACACAGACATAGAGGACACACTGGTGGACACAGCAGGGGAAGGAGAGCGTGGGACAAAACTGAGAAGGTAGCATTAACACATAAACACTACCATGTGTAAAACTGATAGCTAGTGGGAACCTGCTGCGTAACAGAGGGAGCCCAGCCGGGTGCTCTGTGATGAACTGGAGGGTTGGAATGGGGGGGGGGGCGTGGGAGTGGGGTACGAGGGAGGCTCTAGAGGGAAGGGATATATATATTGTTATGATTGATTCTGATTTGAGCTATTGTACAGCAGAAACCAACACAGCATTGTAAAGAATTTATCCTCCAATTAAAAAAAATTGTTTAATATTTATAAAGGCTCTCTGGATCTGATCAGTGAAGTTTCCAGAATGAAGTGGCAGCACTAGGAGTGCGCCAGTGGCAGCAGAAAAACCTTAAGCGCAGCTCTCTGGCCAGTATTCCTAAAGGACAGGACACTGACATCAGCCAGGTTTCCAACCATGGCACAAGCTTCTCCCGGTTTCTCTTCAGATTGATGATGTATTGACAGATGTCATTACTGTTCCTTTCTGAGGATATACTGTTCCATTTGGAAGTCAAGGTAGGTGCCACCTAAGTAGGTTTCTGATGCCAGGGCATCCTTCTCCTTCATTTGCAGAACACCAAAGGTTCTGGTGACTCAACGGATATGAGTTGGACCAAGCTTCGGGAGTTGGTGATGGACAGGGAAGCCTGGCATGCTGCAGTCCCTGGGGTCACAAAGAGTCGGACACGACTGAACAACTGAACAACAATAACTGCCTTCTTTATGGTCCAGCTGTCACAACCATACGTGACCACTGGAAAGACCATAGCCTTGACTGAACTGAACTGAAGTGTTCTGGACGTTATAAAAGTTTTCCCTTTAATATGTAATGAAAAGCCCCTCTTTTTATTTAAAAATGAGAAATCTGTACATATCAACAGGATAAAGATTCCTGAGAAAGAATTGCTTTTGAGCCAAATAGTGCCCTCACTCCAAAGATGCTGCTGCTTAATCGAAGTGTGGTCTTCAATAGCTGTCCTCCCATATTTTAAAAAAAAAGCAATTTCTCAGAAATAGAATTTAAAATGTAAAAAATGCACTGAATCTTTAAATCAGAAGCCAGACTAGCTTGACATGTCTTACAAGTACTAGCTTACAAAACTCATGAAACAAGAAATGTTTTAATTGAACACTGATTTAGAACTTCAAGTTTTAAGATATATTAATATATTTAGTCTATAAAATTTTGCAGCTCTTATAAAAAAACACCAACCAAAATAAAACTCAACAAATAAAAATGCAGGTTTAGTATATTCAATTATCACTAGATTTTTCACATGCACAAAATGAAAAATTGAAGTGATTGTCAGGATATTCATGTGAGGCATTTGCTGAGTTGTTTAGTTCTTAGAACAGATTTTCTACAACCTGGTAGGAAAAAATGATGAAGGTTATAAAGCTGGTCAATAGGGTATCATTTGGCTCATTAAAAAGAAAAAACAAAAACAAAACAAACAACAACAAAAAAACACTGTTTGCACTTACCTAAGTTGAGTTGGAGGTACTTTCAAAGAGAAAAGAGCAAAGAGAAAGAGTATGCTTCTTTGAAAAAAAATCAAAGACACTACATGTCGATAAACTCTTTGAAAAAAATAGAATATTGAACACTTTAATATCATTTATTGGTCATATACCATGTGGCCAATCACTCTAATTATGAAAATAACCAGTCCATGTTGATTCATAAAGCAACAGCCTTTTCAAAGACTAAGCATCACCTAGTGCTTTTCCTTATTCAGCAAATGTTTATTGAATGAGTTCTAAGTGTCAGGTATCATGCTAAGTGCTATAAGTAATAGAAAATACTTGCAACTAGTGTGGCAGAGAAGATATGTAAAGTAATTATAATAAAAGTCAGTATTTGGCTGGCAAGAGGGCCTTGTGGGTTGCTGTTTGTGATCAGATCTTTTCTAGACCAAGTTCTTCTTCCCATATACAGAAGATCCTAAAAAGTGCTGAGAAGCAAGAGTCAGAGAAGAGAATAAAAATGCAACAAGAGGTGGTAGAGGTAAGAAAAAAAAAAAGGGAAAAAGGCAGTATTTTAAAAGTGCCTAATAAGTATAACAGATATTCTTCAACAGATACTCAAAAGAAGGATATAGCTAGATGAAAAGAGAAAGCTTATGAAGGACAAGTTATGAATGCATAGCATCAGTCCCACACTTACCTTTATCAGCTATTCCTTCTTGTGATATAATGAAGAAATTAAGCTTCAGAGTATGATCTGATAAGGTCTGAATGCTGGTTCTGTTACCACTACCTAGTAAACTGTGGGTAAATTTCTTATCTTCATTGTTCAGTTCAGTTCAGTCACTCAGTCATGTCCCACTCTTTGTGACCCTATGGAATGCAGCATGCCAGGCTTCCCTGTCCATCACCAACTCCTGGAGCCTACTCAAACTCATGTCCATCAAATCAGTGATGCCATCCAACCATCTCATCCTCTGTCATCCCCTTCTCCTCCTGCCTTCAATCTTTCCCAGTGTCAGGGTCTTCTCCAATGAGTCAGTTCTTCACACCACGTGGCCAAAGTATTGAAGTTTCAGCTTTAGCATCAGTCCTTCATTATAGGGGACTGGAATGCAAAAGTAGGAAGTCAAGGAACACCTGGAATAACAGGCAAATTTGGCCTTGGAATACAAAACAAAGCAGGTCGACGGCTAACAGAGTCTTGCCAAGAGAGCACACTGATCATAGCAAACACCCTCTTCCAACAACACAAGAGAAGACTCTACACATGCACATCACCAGATGGTCAATGCCAAAATCAGATCAATTATATTCTTTGCAGCCAAAGATGGAGACACTCTATACAGTCAGCAAAAGCAAGACCAGGAGCTGACTGTGGCTCAGATCATGAACTCCGTATTGCCAAATTCAGACTTAAATTGAAGAAAGTAGAGGAAACCACTAGATCATTCAGGTATGACCTAAATCAAATCCCTTATGATTATACAGTAGAAGTGACAAATAGATTCAAGGGATTAGATCTGATGGAGCACCTGAAGAACTATGGATGGAAGTTAGTGACACTGTACAGGAGGCAGTGATCAAGACCATCTCCAAGAAAAAGAAATGCCAAAAAGCAAATGGTTGTCTGAGGAGGCCTTACAAATAGCTGAGAAAAGAAGAGAAGCTAAAGGCAAAGGAGAAAAGGAAAGATATACCCATTTGAATTCAGAGTTCCAAAGAATAGCAAGGAGAGATAAGAAAGCTTTCCTCAGGGATCAATGCAAAGAAATAGAGGAAAACAACAGAATGGGAAAGACTAGAGATCTCTTCAAGAAAAGTAGAGATACTAAGGGAATATTTCATGCAAAGATGAGCACAATAAAGGAAAGAAATTATATGGACCTAACAGAAGCAGAAGATATTAAGAGGAGGTGGCAAGAATACATGGAACTATATCCTCATTGTACCTACTTCCATATTTGTAAAGTGTGTATATGCTCAGTTGCTAAGCATATCCGACTCTTTGCGACCCTGTAGACTGTAGCCCACCAGGTTCCTCTGTCCATGGGATTTTCCAGGCAAGAATACTGGAGTGGGTTGCTGTTTCCTCCTCCAGGAGATCTTCCCGACCCAGGGACTGAATCAGACTCTCCTGCATCTCCTGTGTTGGCAGGTAGATTCTTTACCTCTGGAGTAAACAATATCCACATGCCTTTTACATTTTTCTTTTAGAGATTTAACCATTCTTAATTGATCATTCTTAGCCCTTAGCAGTCTAATTTCATCCTACTCCTGATCATTGGAAGCAGCACTGCATCAAGCACCCGTTAACTACCACTTTACTATTATTAAATCCAACTGAAGTCTTTTGACTATTATCTTAATCTTTCTGCTGTCTTGGACTCCCTTTATTAATCACTCCTTGAAACTCTTTCCTCTCAGTCTTAACAACATACACTTGAAGCTACTTTCCTCTGTAGATGTATTTTTCAAGCTGCAGGTCAAAACTCACTAGAGGATACCATTAATGAATCACCACCACAAATTAGATATTTTTTTCATAAAATAGAATTGACTTGAAAATATCACACGCATAATATTAATTATAATAAGCACTGCTTGGTGGCATATTTGTTTCAGGGGTGTGTGTGTGCACATGCATGCACAAATGTGTATGTAAAAATGGGCTACTGAAAATTTATCCATATAACTGGTCAAAATATAAAACGCATATCTCTATTGCAAGTCATGGTGAAAATTATGCAAACCATGGTTCTAGAGTCATTCCTTCCCAGTTTAATTTGTTAGCTCCTAGTCTTAAACCAGGGCTTCCCAGGTGGCCTAGTGGTAAAGAATCTGCCTGCCAATGCAGGAGATGAGATTTTCATCCTTGGGTCAGGAAGATCCCCTGGAGTAGGAAAAGGCAACCCACTCCAGTATTTTTGCCTGGAAAATCTCTTGAGCAGTGAACCCTGGCAGGCTACAGTCCATAGGGTTGCAAAGAGTCAGACTGAGTGACTGAGCATGCACACATGCATTTTTATATCAACCTCTTTGATACTGATTTTCTTCTACTATTTATCAGCTCAGTTCAGTCACTCAGTCGTGTCCAACTCCTTGCCACCGCGTGGACTGCAGCACGCCAGGCCTCCCTGTCCATCACCAACTCCCGGAGTTTACTCAAATTTGTGTCCATTGAGTCCATGATGCCATCCAACCATCTCATCGTCTGTCATCCCCTTCTCCTCCTGCCTTCAATCTTTCCCAGGATCAAGGTGTTTTTCAAATGAGTCAGTTCTTCACATCAGGTGGCCAGAGGATTGGAGCTTCAGCTTCAGCATCAGTCCTTCCAATGAACATCCAGGACTGATCTCCTTTAGGGTGGACTGGTTGGATTTCCTTGCAGTCCAAGGAACTCTCAAGAGTCTTCTCCAACACCACACTACAAAAGCATCAATTCTTCGGCACTCAGCTTTCTTTAGAGTCCAACTCTCACATCCATACATGACTACTGGAAAAACCATAGCCTTGACTAGACAGACCTTTGCTGGCAAAGTAATGTCTCTGCTTTTTAATATGCTGTCTAGGTTGCTCATAACTTTTCTTCCAAGGAGCAAGTGTCTTTTAAGTTCATGGTTGCAGTCACTATCTGCATTGATTTTGGATGGAGCTCCAAAAAATAAAGTCTGTCACTGTTTTCACTGTTTCCCCATCTATTTGCCATGGAGTGATGGGACCGCATGCCATGATCTTAGCTTTCTGAATGTTGAGTTTTAAGCCAACATTTTCACTCTCCTCTTTCACTTTCATCAAGAGGCTCTTTAGTTCTTCACTTTCGGCCATGAGGGTGGTGTCATCTGCATGTCTGAGGTTACTGATATTTCTCCCAGCAATCCTGATTCCAGCTTGTGCTTCTTCCAACCCAGCGTTTCTCATGATGTATTCTTCATATAAGTTAAATAAGGGTGGCAATATACAGCCTTGATGTACTCCTTTTCTATTTGGAACCAATCTGTTGTCCCCTGTTCAGTTCTAACTGTTGCTTACTGACCTGCACACAAATGTCTCAAGAGGCAGGTTAGGTGGTTTGGTATTCCCATCTCTTTTAGAATTTTCCACAGTTTGTTGTGATCCATACAGTCAAAGGCTTTAGTGTAATCAATAAAGCAGAAGTAGATGCTTTTCTGGAACTCTCTTACTTTTTCGATTTTCTATTTACAACCCTTAATTATCTCTTTTCCTGTCCTTCTGAACGTCACAGCTATCTTTTCCATATTACCAGTTGGTTTTCTAATAAATACCTAAGCTCATTATAAATTATTGATCCTTTTAATCAAGTGACATTAAGAAACTTATATGCTCTCACACTTAAGTGACAACAGTGTGATAGGTTTGAAGAAGAGAGACGGGTAGTGGGAAATCAGTCGGAAATATATTGCTGTGATCTGGGTTAGAGTGATTAGAGGAAAAATGTAAGTTAGAAGTCACTATGAGGAAATAATGTTCAATAGCAATTCAGAAATTAAGAAAGCAATTTCTTAATATAGACTGATATTAAAGTGACACATGACCAATTGGATACCAAGTGTAAAATAATAGGAAGTTACAATTACTTCTCCAAAATTGTCAGTCTGAAAATGAAAGCAATATGAATACTAATAATCACCAGTGATAGTAATATTATCTTTATTGCCTTTTAGCTTGTCACTAACACATACTATACCTAAGCAGTTAAAAGGCTAAAGTCTGTCTAGAACTAAGCTCAGCCCATAACTCAGTCCCATAGAAATTTTGGTTTAATAAACAGTATGCATCTATATCTAGGTTCAACCTCACACTGAAAAAATAAATATATATTCAGCAAAACTAACTTCTCTAGCGCTGACTGAACCTTTATACCTTTATTTGTGTCATAAATATACAAACAAATAGTTCATAATTTTTAAATCTCTCCAACAGGTCTTAACTATTCAAGAGAAATTTAAACTATTATTTGGATTTTTCGAGGTCTAGGTTTATGTGTAAAGATTTTTTCCCCCCTGTCTGGATCCCCTTTACTTCACACAAAAGTGTTTCTTGCTCTTTTCCAGAAATGATTTAACTTTCAAATTATGTGTCAACAAAGAAATCTGTGATACTGTTATGTCAGATAATTAATTCCTAATTTTCTCCTCCTCTTCAACTACATTTTATTAAATGCCCTCTAACTCTACTTTAACAGGGTGATCAAGATCTCAGCAAAGAAGAATCATAATGGACTGAAGACAGTTATGGGTTACCGTTTGTTTTGCATCCACCATCCAATGAGTCCATATATATAAAAAGACTATCTAAAAAGTCAATGGGGCTTATAAATTCGTGTTTCTACAATCTTACCAATAAAAGACTCAACGAGATAAAACTGATAAATGCACAGTAACATTCAAACAGAATGGACTTGAAATCAGAAGACCCTTTTTCAGGGGATTCCCTGGCAGTTCAGTGGTTAGTCCTTGGTGCTTTCACTACTGGGATGCGGGTTTGATCCCTGGTCAGGGAATCAGGATCCCATACACTGTGTAGTCCAGGCAAAACATTTTTAAAAGGCCCTTCTCTAGGACTGATTTATTTACTAGTGATCTGGCCTTGGAGAAGTAACATAAATTCCCTGAGGCTCAATATTTTTCATTTATAAATAAAATTAGTGTGTTTTACAATCTAGAAGGCCCTGACACATAAAGCACATAAATAATATTCCTCTAGAATTTATGCTGAATACTCTGTGAAACAAACCTAAAGAAAAGAAGATAAACCAGAAGCTGAACCACCAGTTACACAAAAGAAAGGAAGAGAAAGAAGGTCTAGTTCAGAGAAGTTTATCTGAGGCTGGCTCCTTGCAATAATTTCGAGGGGAATGAAGTCCACACACAGCTGGAAGTATCTGTGTGCCTAGTCCCTCAGTCGTGTCTGACTCTTTGCGACCCCATGAACTGTGGCCCTCCAGGCTCCTCTGTCCATGGGATTCTCCAGGCAAGAGTACTGGAGTGGGTTGCAATGCCCTTTCCAGGGGATCTTCCCAACCCAGGGATCGAACCCAGGTCTCCCACATTGCGGGTAGATTCTTTACCGTCTGAGTCACCAGGGAAGCCCCAGAATACTGGAGTGGGAAGCCTACACCTTCTGAAGGGAATCTTCGTGACCCAGGAATCACACCAGGGTCTCCTGTGTTGTAGGCGGATTCTTTCCCGGCTAAGCTATGACATATACAAGGTCAACAAACAAAACAAGGTTTTTAAAAAAGGAAGGAAAAAGAAGAATGGAGTCCACACAAATCCTTACATTGTAATAATGGCAACCTGCATGCAAAAGTGCATTGCAAGCACATAAGGATATAGCTGGGTTCACAAATAAGGGGTCTTACCAGTGACATTGTTTCAATATGAATATTGACTCTGTGAGCTTAATGGGAATTATTTAATAAAGACATGAGACTGTCAGCCAAAGAGTAGGTAAACAAAAAATAGGAATGCTGTTGCTATGGTTATATACAGAAAAAATGGCATTCAGTTCAGTTCAGTTCAGTCACTCAGTCGTGTCCAACTCTTTGCAACCCCATGAATCGCAGCACGCCAGGCCTCCCTGTCCATCACCAATTCCCAGAGTTTACTCAAACTCATACCCATCGAGTCGGTGATGTCATCCAGCCATCTCATCCTCTGTCGTCCCCTTCTCCTCCTGCCCCCAATCCCTCCCAGCATCAGGGTCTTTTCAAATGAGTCAACTCTTCACATCAGGTGGCCAAAGTATTGGGGTGTCTGCTTCAACATCAGTCTTTCCAATGAACACCCGGGACTGATCTCCTTTAGGATAGACTGGTTGGACCTCCTTGCAGTTCAAGGAACTCTCAAGAGTCTTCTCCAACACCATAGTTCAAAAGCATCAATTATTCAGCACTCAGCTTTCTTCACAGTCCAACTCTCACATCCATACATGACCACTGGAAAAACCATAGCCTTGACCAGACAGACCTTTATTGGCAACAGTAATGCTAATAGAACATTATTTTTAAAAGCCATACAAATTGTCTTCATTGCTTGCTTTCTTATACTCCACGTATATATGAAACTAAAGCCTGTTATACAGGGTGAAATCAGAAAGAGAAAATCAAGCACCCTATGAAAGTAAAAGTGTTAGTCGCTCAGTCATGTCTGACTCTTTGCTATCCTTTGAACTTTAGCCTACCAAGCTCCTCTCTCCATGGAATTCTCCAGGCAAGAATAATGGAGTGGGCAGCCATTCCCTTCTGCAGGGGATCTCCCCAATCCATGGTTCAAACCCTGCTCTCATGCATTTCAGGCAGATTCTTTACCATCTGAGCCACCAAGGAAGGCTGAAATATTATATATTAATGCATATATATAGAATCTAGAAAAACTGTATTAATGAACCTATTAACAGGGAAGGAATGGAGATGCAGCTATAGAGAATGGAGTTGTGGACACAGTGGGGAAAAGAGAGAGTGGGACAAATGGAGAAAGTAGAATCAACATGTATACAGTACCTTGTATAAAATAGATAGCTGGCGAGAAGTTGCTATATAGCACAGGGAGCCCAGTCAGGTGCTCTGTGATGCTCTTGAAGGGTGGGATGGGAGGAGTGAAGGGAGTCTCAAGAGGGAGTTGATATCTGTTTAATTATGATTTTCCTTGGTGGCTCGGATGGTTAAGAATCCATCTGCAATGCAGGAGACCCAGGTTTGATTCCTGGACTGGGAAGATCTCCTGGAGAAGGGAAGGGCTACTGAGTCCAGTATTCTTGCCTAGGAAGTCTCATGAACAGGAACGCTTGGCAGGCTGCAGTCCATGGGGTCACAGAGTCAGCCATGACTGAGTGACTCACAAGGCTGATTGGCATTATTGTACAGCAGAGACCAACACAACCTGGTAAAACAAGTGTCCTTAAATTGAAAACTATACAAATACTATAAATAATTAAAATTAAGTATTAATTGGATTTTGTAAGTTAGAAAGTTAAATAATGAAAAAAATTAACAAATCGGGACCATTTCTGACTTATGAGCCCATAACACTGAAACTTTAAGTTAGCTGGATCCCCTTGCACTATCAAATTGTTGGTCTCTAAAGGAGTGTATCATTGTGATTGTGGTCATCTCTCTGGATCCTTCTTACTTTAATGTTCTTTCCCCCAATTCTTATTCCTGCTTTGTTTTACTTATCTTATTTCTACTGGCTGAAACTTTGGAATTTGGTCTCTACATCTTGAACCTTGGCTTATCTTCAAGGATTTCAACAAAGATTCTCACTCCATTCCTTCCCACCTCTCAAGGATCACTCAGATACATTAAATCATCCTTGTTATGAATATCTGTGTCTCCCCATAATTCATATTTTGAAACCGTAATATCCAGTATGGTTGTATTTGGAATAAGGAAGTAGTTATATTTAAATGAGGTTATAAGAGTGGAGTCTTGATCCAATAGGGTTAGTGTCCTTTTAAGAAGAGTCAGAAGAGAGCTCACACATGCTCTGCCTCTCTACCCACACTGAGGAAAGGACAAAGTAGACATCAGCAAGTCAGGAAGAGAGCCCTCACCAGAACTGACCCTGCCAGACCTTGATCTGGGACCCCTATCCTCCAGAATCATGAGAAAACTGGTGATTAAACCATCCAGTCTGTGGTATTTTGTTATGGCAGCCTGACCTACTAGGTCCTAGATTTGAAACCATAGACATAGACTCTTTATTCCTATCACACCACAATTTCCCCAATATGCCTCTCTTAAGCAGAAGTTGGGGGGAGTGTATCCACAAACCAATTGAAACTCATAAATCAGAAGCCATCAAATTACATCTATTTTCTCTATTATTGTAGCATGCCAGATTCAGTGGGGAAAGCAATGCAAGGATTGACAGTTAAAAAGTGAGAGTTTGCCTTCTTTTAACATTGCAGTAACATTCTAAAGGAAATCAATCCTGACTATTCATCGGAAGGACTGATGCTGAAACTGAAGCTCCAATACTTTGGCCACCTAATGTGAAGAGCGGACTCTGAGAAAAGACCCTGATGCTCAAAAAGATTGAAAGCAGGAGGAGAAGGAGGACAGAGGACGAGATGATTGGATGGCATCAGCGACTCAATGGACATGAATTTGAGCAAACTCCAGAAGTTGGTGAAGGACAGGGAAACCTGGAGTTCTGGCAGTTCATGGGTCACAAAGAGTTGGACACGACTGAGCAACTGAACAATCAACAACATTGCAGTAAGTGATCGTTACCTTTCTAGACATATTTTCAAAATCAAAAATTAAGTTGACTTTAATAGTTTTCTAATTCTTGCATTTATAAGCATTGTCAGAGGTGCTATTTTACAATGTAGATAGTTGTCATTCACCTTCAGAAATTTTGATTCAGTATACCTGGGGTGTGATGTAGGAATTTACATTTTAAGCATCCAAGTAATTCTGACAACATAGTCCAAGACCATATTTGGTTAAGAATTAGTTTGAATATTCTAGCTATTTAATCTGTGTTTTTATCAATATTACCACATATCATAATATTCAGTTACATGATTTTTTTACCATTTCTCAAAAATGTATTTAGTTTTATGACTCTTTCATACTATATTATTTGTGTAGGTCTCTAAACATTTATGTTTTCCCTCAGAGAAACAGAAAATGATATTTTAATTGAGTTGTGAACTTGGATGAAGCCCTACTAGAGCTCATAGAAAAAAGTATTCCTCTTTTATTTTCCTCTTTATTAGTTTATAGTCACTGATTACTCATTAATTCCTACATTTTATGATTGAACTAATTTGATTCTATCATCTCAAGGCATTCATAAAGACAGAGAGATTAGGCAGAAAAAAAGGTGAAAAGATGACCAAATGTGATTTTTTTCTCATCTGATGAAATTTAAACTAGAGCTACTGAAGTTAACTGTAAACTGCAAATGATAAAGAAATAACCCACTAGAAATTAATTTTACTGATGAGGAATAGACAAATAAGAAACACTGTGCTCCCTTAACATTTTTAAAGCAATTAAAATGTAGTCCATTAAAGACTACAGGTGATTTGTAATGTGAGTTGGACAGTGTTGTCATTGAGGTTAGTCAAGATAGATTTTCATTCAATTATCTACGCATCTTACCTCCCCAAGGATACTTGAAGGAGTCATCTAGACCAAAATCCTCAGTGATTTTTTTTTAACTTGAAGTTCATTAGCTCAATGGCAGATTGATGTATTGCACTTAAAATACACTGAAATGTCATCGTTTTAAATATCTACTAACACAGTCTTACACTATAGAGTTAAATTCATTCAATTTAGCTTTCGTTCTTTGGAGAGATTACTTTCTTTTATCAAATTCAAGCGGCAAGCCTGCCAGAAAAAGGTGTTAATCATGTCATTTGCTCCCATTGATGAAAGCTTTGTGTTTATTCAGTGTATTGCTCAACTTCCTTCTGCAGAGCCCTCCACTACCTAAGAGCAACATATATGCATTAGGAGGCATATTAAATAATCAATGTGTATTGAATACTTACCATGTACCTGAAAGAAGACCTGCGCCCTTTACAAGGAATTTATCATCTTATTGGGAAAAGATGATTGGCATACATGAAATGTTTAAATGGCCATGAAATAGTTAAAATAAAAGGATTTTATATTTTAGAATTACATGCTATACAAGTTCAATGATAGGAAGGAAACCAGAGGATTCAAGGTGGGTTCAAAGGAATGAGCAAGGTTTTGGAAGAAGAAGAGAAAAATGAAAGCCACAGCAAATGGCAGAAAATGGTATGAGTGCAGAATGGGGTTCAGAAACAGAAAGTGTGGCTAGTGTGAAACTGGAGGTTGGGTCAGCCAGCCTGCTTAGACTGGAAGTTTCACATTGGGAAACAGTAGGAGATAAAATAGATTGACTACAACAAGAATAACATTTACTAGACTGTCCGGCTGTAAAACAAACAGAAGATCAAATACTATCTCCAATCTTTAAAGTTTATACTCTTAGGAAAAAATAATATTCTAAGACAAGTATTGCATCCTTGCTTCTTTCAGTTGTTCACCTACAGACTGTTTTCTGCACTTAAATCTGATTCATTTTCCATCATTAATTGATTTGGATACCAGAGAAGAGTTTAAACTCAACTTTATTGAAGCCTGAAAGTGAAAGTTTTAGTTGCTCAGTTGTGTCCGACTCTTTGTGAACCCATGGACTGTAGCCCACCAGGGTCCTGTGTCCACGGAATTCTCCAGGTAAGAATACTGAAGTGAATTGCCATTCCCTTCTCCAGGGTATATTCCCTACCCAGAGATCAAACCCAGGTCTCCCACATTGCTGGCAAATTCTTTATTGTCTGAGCCACAAGGGAAGCCTTGTTTAAGCCTATCTCCTCTTTTTTCTTTATCTCTTAGGAGGTAATGGATTTAACTCAATATAATTAATTGATGACTGGACATTATTATAAACCAGACATTTGTTAGGGCCCAGATCCTACATTGTTTTAAATATAGAATAATTCTCTGTGAGAATTATAAATTGTGAACTATAACAAAGGGGAACTTGAGAATATCATAATCATACCTGAAATGAATTTACCAGGCAAAAATTATAATATTTAAGTTTGGATTTGACCATCAATTCCTTTTTGCCTAGGACACTGGAAAATCTCTTGCCTTCAATTTTTTTCAGTCATTTTTTTTTTTAAAGTAAGGGCTGATTTATTATTCTTTGTTTCTCTGCTTTTCTGTTTTTATTTTCCTTGGTGCCATGGAGGGGATTTGCCTAGACGCTTGAAAGTGATTCATAGTTTAGTTCCTCAAGAAACTGGGGCTATGTGACCTCCCTAAGAATCCCAGTAACCCCCATCCCCAATGTCCTTCACACTGTCTCTTGTATTGTTCTCATTATGTGTACGTAAGTGTTTGGTAAAAGTTTTGGTTGCCAATTTAAACTATTTATTGTCTTCTCTGCTTCAGCTGCTGCTGGATTTCTGAACTTAATCTGCCAATAACTTCCATGTAACACATGCTCATGGCAGTTTTCATTGCGGCTGCCAGTTGCTGAACTCTTTGTACACATTTGCAATTCATTGTGTTACCCCCTCGGTGCTGTTTCTGGCATCTGCCCTAACGGCTGGATTTTCAGGGACAGAAAGATTCAGCAATTCTCTTTACAAACTCTCTACCCAGTGGGAGGTGCTATTATTTTACTTTATTCAGAGAAATTGGCTATGCCCCTAGGAAATCAAACAAAACCCCTTTCTTTTACACTTCCTCATTTTCTTATTTCAACTAAAGTCAAAAAAGGTATTCCACCCATGAATACTTTTTTTGTTTGTTTATTTTATTTTAAACTAGACTTTCCACTAAATGTGGGCATAAAATCCAACCGCACAGAGTTAAGAGCTAGCTGGTAACTCATAATGCCTGAGCACCCAAGTACCAAATTGTTTCCTAATTATTCACATGATTTATTTCAATTAATTTCTACAAAAAACTTAGGAAATGGGTACCATTAAGTAAGCTAAAGTCTACGAAGTTAAAGAAATTTCCCAAGTTAACAAAACCTTTCATTTGATATAGGTAGGTATAAGTAGTAAAGTGGAGATAAAAATGGCAACCTACTTTAGTATCCTTGCCGGGAGAATCCCATGGGCAGAGAAGCCTGGTGGGCTACAGTCCATGGGGTTGCAAAGAATAGGACACAACTGAGTAACTGAGCATAGGTAGTAAAGAAATTAGCAGATGCCAATTTCTTCACTTCTACAGTATATTGCATCTCAGACCACCAAGAAAGGGATCACTGAGAAAGGGACCAGTTTACAGTGAGACTATAACTTACTGTCCATGACTATTATTTTTTCCAAAAGACAGGCAGTGTTATGAGAGCCTAGGATAAGAAGAAAATAATGCAGTTTCCCTTATGCATATGTATTAATAAGATTTGATATAAATAGAACCAAGTTATCATTACAAATAGAACCAAGCCTAGCTCAAACATAATAGAGATTCATTACTCATTCAAGTAACAGTCTAGGGTGAAGAATAGGTCAGCAGAGTTATTCTCCTTTATGTTATTGTTCAGGCACCCAGACTGACATGTCTGGGTCATTTATAACATATGGTGTCCCTAACTCACCTTTGATTATCACTATTCCAGTCTGAAGTGTTCCAACTACTACACAATTGCACTTATTTCACATGCTAGCAAGGTCATCTTCAAAATCCTCCAAGCTAGGCTTCAACAGTATGTGAACCAAGAACTTCTGGATGTACAAGCTGAATTTTAAAAAGGCAGAGGAACCTAAATCAAATCCCTTATGATTATACAGTGGAAGTGACAAATAGATTCAAGGGATTAGATCTGATAGACAGAGTGCCTGAAGAACTATGGACAGAGGTTCATGACATTATGTAGAAGACAGGGATCAAGACCATCCCCAAGAAAAAGAAATGCAAAAAGGCAAAACGGTTGCCTGAGGAGGCCTTACAAATAGCTGAGAAGAAAATAGAACCTAAAGGCAAATGAGAAAGGGAAAAATATACCCATTTGAATGCAGAGTTCCAAAAAATTGCAAGGAGAGATAAGAAATCCTTCCTCAGTGATCAATGCCAGGAAACAGAGGAAAACAATAGAATGGGAAAGACTAGAGATCTATTGAAGAAAATTAGAGATACCAAGGGAACATGTCATGCAAGTTCTGTTCAGTTCAGTCGCTCAGTCGTGTCCAACTCTGTGCGACCCCATGAACCGCAGCACGCCAGGCCTCCCTGTCCATCACCAACCCCCGGAGTCCACCCAAACCCATGTCCATTGAGTTGGTGATGCCATCCAACCATCTCATCCTCTGTCGTCCCCTTATCCTCCTGCCCTCAATCTTTCCCAGCATCAGGGTCTTTTTAAATGAGGCAGCTCTTCGCATCAGGTGGCCAAAGTACTAGAGTTTCAGCTTCAACATCAGTCCTTCTAATGAACACCCAGTACTGATTTCTTTTAGGATGCATGGTAGGATCTCCTTGCAGTCCAAGGGACTCTCAAGAGTCTTCTCCAACACCACAGTTCAAAAGCATCAATTCTTCGGTGCTCAGCTTTCTTCACAGTCCAACTCTCACATCTATATATGACCAGTGGAAAAACCATAGCCTTGACTAGACAGAACTTTGTTGGCAAAGTAATGTCCCTGATATTTAATATGCTATCTAGGTTGGTCATAACTTTCCTTCCAAGGAGTAAGCGTCTTTTAATGTCACAGCTGCAATCACCATCTGTAGTGATTTTGGAGCCCAGAAAAATTAAGTCAGCCACTGTTTCCACTGTTTCCCCATCTATTTGCCATGAAGTGATGGGACCGGATGCCATGATCTTAGTTTTCTGAATGTTGAGCTTTAAGCCAACTCTTTCACTCTCCTCTTTCACTTTCATCAAGAGGCTTTTTAGTTCCTCTTCACTTTCTGCCATAAGGGTGGTGTCATCTGCATATCTGAGGTATTGATATTTCTCCCGACAATCTTGATTTCAGCTTGTGCTTCCTCCAGCTCAGCATTTCTCATGATGCACTCTGCATGTAAGTTAAATAAGTAGGGTGACAATATACAGACTTGATGTACTCCTTTTCCTACTTTGAACCAGTTTATTGTTCCATGTCCAGTTCTAACTGTTGCTTCCTGACGTGCATACAGATTTCATGCAAAAATGGGCACAATAAAGGACAGAAATGGTATGGACCTAACAGAAGCAGAAGATATCAAGAAAAGGTGGCAAGAATACACAGAAGATTTATACAAGAAAGATCTCCATGACCCAGGTAACCACAATTGTGTGATCACCCATCTAAAGTCAGACATCCTGGAATGTGAAGTCAAGTGGGCCTTAGGAAGCATCACTATGAACAAAGCTAGTAGAGGCAATGGAATTCCAGTTGAGCTATTTCAAATCCTAAGGGATGCTGCTGCTAAAGTGCTGCACTAAGTATACCAGCAAATTTGGAAAACTCAGAATGGCCACAGGCCTGGAAAAGGTCAGGTTTCATTCCAATCCCAAAGAACGGCAATGCCAAAGAATGCTCAAACTACCTCACAATTGCACTTACCTCACACGCTGGCAATGTAATGCTTGAAACTCCAAGCCAGGCTTCAACAGTTCGTGAAACATGAAATTCCAGGTGTTCAAGCCAGTTCTTTCAAGACGTGAAGAGCCTCTTGGTGAAGTTGAAAGAGGAGAGTGAAAAGGCTGGCTAAAAACTCAACATTCAGAAAACTAAGATCATGGCATCCAGTCCCATCACTTCATGACATGTAGATGGGGAAACAGTGGAAGCTGTGACAGACTTTATTTTCTTGCACTCCAACTTCACTGTGGATGGTGACTGCCACCATTAAATTAAAAAAAAAAAAAAAAACTTGCTCCTTGGAAGAAAAGCTATGAAAAACCTAGACAGCGTGTTAAAAATCAGAGACATTGCTTTGCCAACAAAGATCCATATGGTCAAAACTATGGTTTTTCCATTAGTCATGTATGGATGTGAGAGTTGGACCATAAAGAAAGCTGAGTGCCAAAGAATTGATGCTTTCTAATTGTGGTGCTGGAAAAACTCTTGAGAGTCCCTTAGCCTGCAATGAGATCAAACCAGTCAATCCTGGAGGAAATCAACCCTTAATATTCATTGGAAGGACTGATGTTGAACCTTCAATACTTTGGTCACCTGATTCATAGAGCCAACTCATTTAGCAAAGACACTGATGCTGGGAATGATAGAGGGCAGGAGGATAACGGGGCAGCAGAGGAATGAGATGGTTGGATGGCATCAATGACTCAATGGACAAGAGTTTGAGCAAACTCTGGGAGATGGTGAAAGACAGGGAAGCCTGGAATGCTGCAGCTCATGGGGTTGCAAAAATTTGGACACGACTGAACAACAACAAGAAGCCCAACGTCAGAGAGAACATGAGGAGGCATGTCAAGGAGTTTTAATAATTAACCTCAGAAGTGGCACATATTACCTTTGCTTATATAGGAGAACAATGGACCCACTGGAAGAGCAATCACATTACTCCATGTAAATGAAAGGGAAGCTGGGAAATATGGCAGAGATGGCTAGACACATGTCCAACCCTACAATTACAATGGAAGATAGGAGGAGACGTTTCTGGGGGACAAATGGCCATCTCCACCCCAGTCTACCTTTCTAGCCATCAAATACTGCAAGTAGATAAAATAGACTCATTCCCTCCCCAGAGAGACAATTCAAAGTCTTACCCATTTGCTGCAACCAGTCCCAAGTCCGGTATCTCTGGAATGTGAAAATTTTCCTCCAAGGCTAGATGTTTCATTTTAATTTGTATTTAGTTTAGTGGTATCAAGGCTAATACCAAAGATTATCTGCCCTCACCTAAGTCAATATATGTTGATACAGCAGGATAACCACAATAAAAATGCCAGGTAAAATGCAGGAGAATGTGTAGAGAAATAGAAATTCTCTTTTATTACTGGTATGAATGTAAATAAATTCAGTCAACTTTGGAAGACAGTTTGACAGTTTCTTACAGAAGCAAACATATTCTTAACATAGGATCCAGCAACCGCGCTGCTTGGTATACACCCAAAAGAGCTGAAAACTTATGAAAACCTACAAATGGATAATTCATAATTGCCATAACCTAGAAGCAACAAAGATGTCCTTCAAGAGGTAAATGGCTAAACAAACTGTGGTATATGCATACAATAGAATATTATCCAGTGATTTTAAAAAAAGAACTATCAAAACATGATAGACACGGATAAACCTAAAAGGCAGGATGAAGAAAGAAGCTGAACCGTAAAGTCTTCATACTGTGTGACTACAACTATATGACATTCTGAAAAAGACAAAACTATGATGACAGTCAAAAAAAAATTAGTGGCAGGGGTGGCCGTGGTTGTTAGGCTTGAGGAGTGAGGGTGAGATAAACAGATGCAGCTGGGAGAATCTTTAGGGCAGTGAAACTATTTTGTATGATATAAAAATGGTAGATATGTGTCATTCTATTTACATTCCTCAAAACCCATAGGACATACAAGACAAAGAGTTAGCCCCAATGTAAATCATGGAATTCAATTTATAATGTATTAATATTGATTCATCAATAGTAACAAATGTACCATAATAATGGACAATGTTAACAGTAGGGAAAACCAGCAGATGAACAGTGAGGGAATACATAGGAATTCTCTGTATGTTCCAGTCACTTTTCCTGTAACCTAATACTGCTTACTAAAGAAAAAAACGTATGGTTGAGGGAAATGGCGAAGGCAGAGTTCACCAAAACAATGCCCTGCCACCAGGGAAGCACTAGATAAGACCTTGGCTGGTATGGAAAGGATCCCCACGTTAACTGTGATTCTGCCCTCTGGGAGAAGCTCCCTTTTCCATGATCCTCAGAGGCTCCTGAATTTGCCTTCTAGGAGCTTCCTCCTCCTCCGCCGTCTTCCATGGCACATCTATGATGAGGAAAGAGTGTGAGCCCTCTGAACAGGTCAGAGAATCAAAAACTTTCTCAGATTCTTTGATAGTGCAATTCTCTCAAAAACTAAATAGGTTTTCGATCTATTTATTTCCTGTCCCTTCTAAGCGGCAGTGGCAACACCCCCCACATTCCTTAGATGTAATTTTTCATTTGTTTTTAACTTCCCTGTTTTTAACAGTGTGTGTGTATGTGTGTGCCTGTGTGTCTGCAGGTGTGAACTTAATGATAGCTACCTTCAGAACATCTACAACAGTTGGGTGGGAAGTTATCACTCTGTATCTGATTTTTGCTACAAGGCTAAGTACCTTAATTCAACTTAGACATCTTACTGGGCCTTTGCATTTGAGATCTTTTTAAGTCTTATTTCTTCTTTGGGTTTCAGAAGCAGTTAACTTTTCCATGAGGCTCTTCATCTGAATTCTCTCCCCTTCAATCTCTGAGCTTAAAAAGGTCAATTCATGTAATACCTTACTTGAAGCAATGAATAGCAGCCAATACATATAAATATTCCAGCTCTTTCCAACCACTATACCTAAAACTATATGAACATGTGGTTTGTATTCCAAGTTATAGTTGGAGATAGCTTTTTTTTTTTTAATAAATGTCAATGTTTTGCCATGATATCATGTATTTCTCCAACTTTTCAGGCTGTGACACCACGGCCCAAATTGAATTGGTTACAACAGGGAAATTGATTGAATCAAACACCAATAATTCAGTGGTTTATATATATATGTATATACACATACATATATGTCTTTCTCACATAAAAGGGTAGAAGTTTCAGGGCAACCCTGGCTTTTCTCCGTGTAGCCTTTCAAGGGTTAGTCTGATGGCTACTTTACCATTTTCAGCACAAATAAGTTCCAAGATCTCTCTGGTTATTGTCATGTTGGTTAGGCAGAAGGAGAAAAGAGCACTGCAAGGGGCTCAGGAGGCAAGAAGCCAGGTGTGCAAATGGAAAACATCACTTCTACTCATATTCTGCTGGAGACAACTCTTGCAAGCCAATACCTAACTGCCAAGAAAGCTGGGGGTGCAATGTGTGCATGTTCAGTCATGTCCAACTCTTTGCAACCCCATCCACTGTAGCCCACCAGGCTCCTCTGTCCATGGAATTTTCCAGGCAAGAATACTGGAGTGGGTAGCCATTTCCTCCTCCAGGGATCTTCCAGACCCAGGGATTGAACCTACATCTCCTGTGTCTCCTGCATTGACAGGCATATTTTTTACCACTGAGCCAGTGGGGAAGCCAGGGATGCTGTACGGCTTACTAGTCATTTGCCAAACACTTCCACTCCAGTGGGAAAATGGAGACTACATTTTAATCAGCAGCAAGAGTACCCAAGTCACAAGAGGCCTTAGTCGCAGCCCAAGTTAATGGAATAGTGACTGATGTTTCTGCCACACCACACAAAAGGATCCCAACTCACCTCCAAGTATAGACACCCGTAGAGTCATTTAGTCAGAGCAAAAAAATAATTCCTCTTCCACCTCACTTAAAAGCTCACCTTTTAATTTTCTGTGCCAGAATCTTCCTCTATTCACAATCACTGTGAGTGGGAAAGTTAATTCAAGAAAAACTCTTTTTCAGAAATAGGCAAACATGGCCGAGCATAGCAGTACATGTGACTGTCTCTATCTGAATTAGTCATGTGCAGGATCGACAGCTGTTTCCGTGAGGCTGTCTTCTGTACTTTGTCTGTGGTCCTTCTGCAAGAGGAAGGGTCCGCCTTGGAGTTCACTCTATGGTCTTCTGCCCAAAGTGTCACATCTCCAGAAAGTACAAAAATTTACTAGCAATGTGCAATCTCACTTCAGACAAAGAAGTGAAGTATTTATTTCTTTTAAAAAATAGTGATAGTCTCAGAAACATGTTCATCACGAATATTAAGCCGCTGACTAGATGTATGTTCAGTTGCTACGGCCTTGTCTGACTCTTTGCAACCCTGTGGACTACAGCCCACCAGGCTCCTCTGTCTATGGGGTTATCCCCGCAAGAATTCTATAGAGGGTTGCGTTTTCTTCCTCCAGAGGATCTTGCCAACCCAGGGATCAAACTCGTGTCTCCTGTATCTCCTTCATTGCAGGCAGATTCTTTCCCGCTGAGCCACTGGGGAACCCCGCTGACTAGATATGAGATTCCCTTTTTAAAAGTTTACTTATATTACTTTATCTTCCCAAATATTATTGTCCCCACTTTACTGAGGAAGAAAACTGAGATTGGTAGGGGTTCCCTAACTTGCATAAGCAGAAGCAAAGTCACGCATTAGCAAACAGCTTACTTAGCCTCACAGTCCAAAATGCTTTCATTCGGGTGAACAATTACATCACATCTTTCTCCCAGAGCAATGCATAATTCATAAGTGATTCTTGCTGTACATTTGTGCAATTAAAGGCCCAATCAGGAGGCTTTCCCTGAGTGAAGGAACAATCAGCTCCTGAGGAGTTTTCAAGTCTTTACCCATTAAAGAATCTACCTGTAGCTTTTATGTGACAGTTTTTATGGCTTCTACCTATCAAGATATCAGAACACACTGTTAGAAAACCATGCAAGTGTAAAAAAAGACTTGCTCAGGAACAATCTTAGCCTCATCCCACTTAAGATTTGAGTTATCTAAAGCTACTTGTTCTAATTTCACACTTACCAAGCAAGCTTCTGATTAGGAATTGGCTTCTCATGTGGTTCTGTAACAGAAAGAACATGCTGATCAAAAGGATTTTAGAGTATTTATGCTTTCTGTGACAATACTTTCTTATGGCAAAGTGGCTATAATTTAATAAGTGACTTGGATTATAATGTGACTTCCCATACTATTTACCAAGAAAAGAAACTGCAATGATCATGCAAACTCAGGTGTTCTCAAGTATGCAATAATTAAATTTGTCATTAAAAATTAACATGTTGATATTATGGGACCAAGGAAAAGGACTGAACACAGAAACCAGAAACCTCACTGGCCACTTTGGTTCAAAGACACTAGGCCAATAATAAAAGATGAAAAGACTGAAAATTCAATTGTGTGAAATTCAAATCTGAAACAGATGTTGACAAGGAGAAACTATAAGATTTTAAGGATGATGTTTAGAAATTGATTCACTTAAGCCAAGAGTACATTTGATAATTTTATACCACAAAGAAAACTTTTAGAAAATAATCCATAAGAAATTAATTTGAAATTACTTACATGATATTATTCAGACTCAGGCACTAAGAATAAAGAAATTGAATTCAACTGAAATCACTGCAGGGAGAGAAACTTAAGATGCAAAGGCTAATATAAGATTTCATGTTTGAGAGCTGTGGGAAATGGGTGTGCTTCAAAAAGTGATGAAAAAGTCAAAATGGAAATAAATAGATTTTGTTTTCTGAAGTTTTATCTCTCTCTTTTCCGATTATGATGGAATTGATTCTGACAGATGTCTGTCTTTTGAACACCTGTGTGAGTCCAGTGCTATACTAGGTACTGGATAAAATGTAAGAGAGAAATGAAAATGGTTCCAGTCAATATGCAGCTTTAAATGCTATTGAATACACAAAGTAAATATGCATATATTTCAAAACAAGGCTGTAAAAATGAAAACAATTGATATAAATTGCAAGTTCATTATATATTCAGAATAGAGAGACATAAACTAGAATTAGAAAAAACTTCTTGAAGGAGACAGCATTGGATATCATTACTTCATGGATGTTTTTAGGCATCAGCATCATGAGACACAAAAAGATAGCTAAGTCATGTAGAAATTGCAGAAGAAACTTTGGAATAATTATAGCCTACTCTCCTTCCTCGCTCCAAAAATAACATATATGTAACTCTTCACAAAATCATTGTGAATTGAAAAGTTCTGTGACTAAGAAGTGACTGGAGACTTTGTTAGGCATGCTCTGGTGACCCTTAACGATCAAAAGTTTGAGGATAGTTACACTAGCTTCCAAATTTACTAAAGTATGCACACACACACACACACACACTCAGAAAATCAGATGAAAATTCTAGCCACCTCTGGAGTTGCATTTATTTTGCTCACTGGCTGCAGCTACTGTGGAAGTAACTTTCAGTTAGAAGAATGTGCCATGAAAATATCAACTAGATTCAAATGCTCTTCATATTAGAGTATTCCTTTTTAATTATCATCTTGTTACATTTGGGGTTACAGAAAATCCTCAGCTTACAACAGTTCCATGACCCAAGTCTGATGATCCTTCTGGAATTAATTACATTCAAAGCATTTGATTAAGACTCATTTCTCTAACATATTAGAAATATTCTACTTTAAGGATAAAGAAGACTGAAAATGATGGGTTATTATTGCTGTTGCTCAGTCACTAAATCCTGTTCCATTCTTTGTGACCCCATGGACTGCAGCATACCAGGTTCCTCTGTCCTCCACTATCTTCGGAAATTCACTCAAATTCATGCCCATTGAGTTGGTGATACTGTCTAACCATCTTATCCTCTGCTGCCTCTTTCTCATTTTTCCTTCAATCTTTCCCAGCATCAGGGTCTTTCCTAGTGAATCGGCTCTTCACATCAGGTGGCCAAAGTATTGGAGCCTCAGTTTCAGCATCAGTCCTCCCAATAAATATTCAGGACTGATTTTCTTTAGGATTTACTGTTTTGATCTCCTTGAAGTCTAGGGGACTCTCAAGAGTCTTCTCCAGTACCACAACTCAAAAGCATCAATTCTTTGTCACTCAACCTTCTTTATGGTCCAGTTCTCACATCTATACATGACTACTGGAAAAAAACATAGCTTTGATGAAGTGGACCTTTGTCGGCAAAACAATGTCTCTGCTTTTTAATACAAAGTCTAGATTTGTCAGAGCTTTCCTTCCAAGGAGCAGCATCTTTTAATTTCATGGCGGCAGATACTGTTCAAAGTGATTTGGGAGCCCCAAAATTAAAATTTGCCACTGTTTCCATCCCTCCCCATCTATTTGCCATGAAGTGATGGGACTGGATGTCAAGATCTTAGTTTTTTGAATGTTGAGTTTCAAGTCACCTTTTCTTCTCCTTTTTCAACTTCATCAAGAGGCTCTTTAGTGCCTCTTCACTTTCTGCCATTAGAGTGGTATCATTTGCATATCTGAGGTTGTTCATATTTTTCCTGGCAATCTTGATTCCAGCTTGTGATTTGTCCAGCCTGGCATTTGGCATGATGTACGCTGCATATAGGTCTTCCCAGGTGACTCAGTGATAAAGAATCCACCTGCAGTACAGGAGACAGAAGTTCTATCCCTGGATTGGGAATAGACCCTGGAGAAGGAAATGGCAACACATTTCAGTATTTTTGCCTGGAAAATCCCATGGACAGCAGAGCCTGGTGGGCTACAGTCTATCAGGTTGCAAGATTTGGACAGAGTGACTAAACAACAACATCTCTGCATGTAAGTTAAATAAGCAGGATGATAACATACAACCTTGTCATACTCCTTTCCCAATATTGAGCCAATCAGTTGTTGCACGTTTGGTTCTGGCTGTTACTTATTGACCCACATATAGGTTTCTCAGGAGACAGGTAAAGTGGTCTGGTCCCCACATCTCTTAAGAATTTTTCCACAGTTTATTGTGATCCTCCCAGTCAAAGGCTTTAGCTTAGTCAATGAAACAGAAGTAGATGCTTTCCTGGAAACTAATGGGTACTCAGGTCAAAATGACAATATCTTAGAATTTTGCTCCATTTGTTGATAAAAGTTTTAATGTCTGTAATGAACTTCAACAGCATATAAGGTAGTAAATAAGAGTAAAACGTCACAAAATAGCGTAATTTACAACACATTAGAAATCACATAAAACTTCCATTTTATTTAGTTAAAAAGAAAGATCTATATATTTTATCATTAAGAAAATTGGATCAAGGGTAGATAAAAATTTGAATAATCTAAACACCTTAAATTCCTGCCCCAAAATGTTAATATTCTGACTAGAAATGAAACCAAGATTAAAACACAAAGCCAAACACAACTTGAACGTTCTTGGAGGAAGGTAAAATGCCTTTTGAAATTTGAATTTGCACACTAAGACAGGCAATCATCTACAATATTGGAAAAATCAAAGCTATCAAGCAAGAAATGTTTTCCATTTAGAAATAATACTTGAGAATGTAACCGACTTTAAAAGAACAATTTAAACGTTGTTAGGCCATTTTTGTGTCCTCTCTCATGAGTTATTATATTATGAGACCCTTTTCCAAAGGAATACAGATATTTTATTCCCAATTTATTTATCCTCTCGTAGGAGAAAACCAGAGGGAAGAAAACTCAAATTGTCCTACATTTTTTTACAGAAACACACCATCACCCTTACTGTCTAATTCCTCTTTCCAATAGGAAGATCTAGCAAGTAAGTTGATATTCTTATTAATCTAAAGGCATTCTGCATGGTGTTTCTTGCAGCAAAACTGAATTAGATTCAGGAAGCTCTGAGTGGTAAAAGGAATTATCAGGGCACTTTTAAAACTTAAGTAATCTATTTGTTGTGCTTTGGTATATTTTTGGTCAATGTCAATAACAAGACCACACATTTCTATATGTTAATGATAAATTGGATATAAGTCCAAGAGAGAATATCTTTACTAAATAAAAATACAACATCTTCAGGTTTGGTTAGCCTGAGCTTCTGTATATAAGCCAAATGTAAAACATTTGCATGAGAGAAACAAAGAAATAATATTCCTATTAGAGATGGGAGAACTCAATTCAGACTCAGAAACCATTCTAGTGCTGGTCCAGGCTCAGCTGCTTACTGTTTAAAATACTTGAAACCCAGATGTCTAACTCCCAAAATGAAAGATTCTTATACAATTCTTAATTTATATGATAATATTATAATAGATTTTGTTGGACCTTTTTTATATTTAAAATTAATTAGAAAAATGGAAATTATGTTTAACTAAAAAGAGAACCTATTTTATTGGAAAACTTCATAAAGGTATGTTTGTAGTTATATGTATTTGAGGGTAAAAAGAAATTTCCCTTGAGAATATAGTAAGTAAATCTTTAAGCATAGGACATGGTTTTATTCTGTTTTTGTTTTTATTTTACTATAAACATTTAGTATATGTTCAGCTATTCTGACAATGGACCAATTAATTACATCTTTCTGTTGCAAGATTCACAAATACAGCTTTGTGGCCCACAGTGAGCTGGTGGAAATCGCTCAGTCATGTCCAACTGGAATTCTCCAGGCCAGAGTACTGGAGTGGGTAGTCTTTGCCTTCTCCAGTATCTTCCCAACCCAGGGAATGAACCCAGGTCTCTTGCCTTGCAGGGAGATTCTTTACCAGCTGAGCCATAGGGAAGCCCGATAATACTGGAGTAGGTAACCTATCCCTTCTCCAGCGGATCTTCCTGACTCAGGAATGGAAGCGGGGTCTCCTGCATCTCAGGTGAATTTTTTTACCAACTGAGCTATCAGGGAAGCCCTACTATACTATGTATAGTATGTGGCCCATATTACTCAGATATTCTTGGTTATTTAAATTTCCTTTTTTATAAATGAAAATACATCAGAAAATAACAAGTTTTTTTTTTTCTTTCAAAAATGCTGATATACCAAATAGCTGTGTCCTACAAACCCAACAACAAAAAATTTACTCAATCACATAAATATTGGCAAAATTATGTGTTTTACACAGGGAGAAAAATAGTCATTTTATAATGTGAGGAAATCAGAGCTATATGTCGTTCATTTTGACAGTGCAGCAAGATTAGTCCTTTGTGAAATCTACACTGGTTTAGGACTGATTATCCCTTTTCTTCTTTCAGCAAACAATTTGGTCCAGTCGACCAGCACAGAGCTTCTTATCAAGTCGCTGTTAAAATAAGTCCCTTTGTATGTACTGTAAAGCCTTCCTGGTGGCTCAGTGGTAAAGAATCTGCCTACCAATGCAGGAGACTTGGGTTCGATCCCTGGATCAGGACAATCCCCTAGAGAAGGAAATGGCAACCCACTCCAGTATTCTTGCCTGGGAAATCCCATGAACAGGGGAGCCTGGTAGGCTGGAATCCATGGGGTAGCAATAGAGTCAGACAGGATTTAATGACTAAAAAACAACAATATATCTACTGTAACATTCAACCTCCAAGAAAGCCCCCCAAAATTATCACTCCCTAGTGTTTCTGGCCTTGTATAACTCCCATCACATTAAATAGAGCTGATATATGTATCTAATGGAGCATTAAGAATATGACAGAGTGTATTCTGAGACTAAGTAATAAAAGACAGCGTTTTTTGTCTTACACTTTCTCTTGAACTGCTTTCTGTGTGAGAAGTTAGCTATGATATATAGATGATACATTGATGCATTCATACCAATAAAAATGCCCAAATGGAGAAAAGTAAAGCATCCTGCCAACAGCCAATGAAGAACTAAGACCTTCTCCAGACAGCAGTGATGTTGAATGAACTATCTTGGAAGAGAATCCTCCAGTCTTTGTCAAGTCTTCAAATGAATGCAATCCTAGCCAACCTCTTAATTGCAGACTTCTAAGAGTTCCATCATCAGAACCACCCAACTAAACTGCACCTAGATTCCTGACCCTCTGAAATAATAAATGTTTATAGCTTTAATTAGCTAATTTAGGGAGTGATTCATTATACAATAATAGATAACTAGTACTATTAAAATTTTTGATTTTTTATTGTTTAAAAAGTTTTTTGTCAACATCACTTCATCATACAAACACATATACACATGCATTCACATGTGCTTCTACATATGGATATGAAAAGCATATTCTAAAAGTTATTTTTTTAGAGAATTCCTTGGCAGTCCAGTGGCTAAGACTTCACCTTCCAATGCAGGGGGTGTGGGTCCAATCCCTGGTCAGGCAGCTAAGATCACACATGACTCGTGGCCAAAAACCCAAAGCATAAAACAGAGGTAATAGTGCAACAAATTCAATAAAGACTTTAAAAATAGTCCATATCAAAAAAAAAAGTCTTTATGATAAAAACTCTTCAGAAATCAGCATAGAAAGAACCTATCTTAGCATATTAAAGACTATATACAACAAACCCACAGAAAACACTAGTCTCAATGGTGAAAATCTGAAAGCATTTCCTCTAAGATCAGGAACAGGATAAGGGTGCCCACTCTCACCATTATTATTCAATATAGTTTTGAAAGTCTTAGCCACAGCAATCAGAGAAGAAAAAGAAATAAAAGGAATTCAGATTGGAAAAGAAGTAAAACTCTCACTGTGTGCTGATGACTTGATACTACACACAGAAAACCCTAAAGCTGCCACCAAAAAATACTGGAGCTAATCAATGAATTTAGTAAAGTCAGAGGATATAAAATTAATACAGAGAAATCCATTGCATCCCTATACACTAACAATGAAATTTCAAAAAGAGAAATTAAGGAAACAATCTCATTCATCACTTGAATAATAAAAAAAAAATAATAATAAAATACCTAAGAATAAACCTACCTAAAGAGACAAAAGAACTATATGCAGAAAACTGTAAGACACTAATGAAAGAAATCAAAGGCAACACAAATGGATGGAGAGGTATACCATATTCTTGGACTGGAAGAATCAGTATTGTCAAAATGACTATATTACCTAAAGCAATCAACAAATTCAATGATATACCTGTTAAGCTATCAATGGCATTTTTCATAGAACTAGAACAAAAAAAAAAAATTCACAATTTGTTTAGAAACACAAAAGACCCCAAAGAGCCAAAGCAATCTTGAGAAAGAAAAATGGTGCTCAAGGTTTCAACTTCCCTGACTTCAGACTATTCTACAAAGCTACAGTCATCAATACAGTATGGTACTGGTACAACAACAGAAATGTAGATGAAAGGAACCAGATAGAAAGCCCAGATATAAACCCATGCACACATGAGCACATTATCTTTGATTAAGGAGGCAAGAATACACAATGGAGAAAAGACAGCTTCTTCAATAAGCGGTACTGGAAAAACCGAGCAGCTATGTGCAAAAAAACAAATGAAATTAGAACACTTCCTAACACCACACATAAAACAAACTCAAAATGCATTAAAGACCTAAACGTAAGGTCAGAAACTACAGAGCTCTTAGAGGAAAACAGAGGCAGTACACTCTGACGTAATCTCAGCAATTTGCTCTGTGACCCATCTTCTAGACTAATGGAAATAAAAACAAAAATAAACAAATGAGACATAATGAACCTTAAAAGCTTTTGCACAGCAAAGGAAACTATAAACAAGATGAAACGACAACCCACATAATGGGAGAAAATGACAAATGAAGCAACTGACAAAGGATCTCCAAAATATATAAGCAACTCATACAGCTCAATATCAGAAAAACAACCCAATCAAAAAATGGCAGAAGACCTAAACAGACATTTCTTTAAAGAAGACATACAGATTGCCAACAAACACATGAAAAGATGCTCAACATTACTCATTATTACAGAAATGCAAATCAAAACTAAATGAGGTATTACCTCACATCAGTCAGAATGAACACCATCAAAAAATCTGCAAAAAATAAATACTGGAGAGGATGTGGAGAACAGGGAGCCCTCCTGCACTGTTGGTGGAAATGTAAACTGATATAGCCATTATGGAAGACAGTATGGAGATTCCTTTAAATACAAGGAATAAATCTACCATATAACATAGCAATCCCACTACTGGGCATATATCCTGAGAAAAACCACAATTCTAAAAGACACGTGTACCCCAATGTTCATTATAGCAATAGTTACAATAGGCAGGACATGGAAGCAACCTAGATGTCCATCAACAGATGAATGGCTAAAGATGTGCTACACATATAAAATGGAATATTATTCAGCCATAAGATGTAACAGATATGAGTCAGCCGTATTAAAGTGGATGAACCTAGAGTCTGTTATATAAAGTGAAGTAAGTCAGAAAGAGAAAAATAAGTATCATATATTAACACATACATGTGGAATCCAGAAAAAATGTACTGATGAACCTAGTAGAGAATGGACTAGTGGACTACGGGAAGGTGAAGGCGGGATGAACTGAGAAAGTAGCATTGACATATATGTAATATAATCTGTAAAATAGATAATGTGAAGTTCTTATATAACAGAGGGAGCTCAGCCTGGCACTCTGTGATGACCTCAAGTGGGTGGGATGTAGGGAGGAGAGGGAGACTCAAGCTTGATTTGTGTTGTTGTATAACAGAAACCAACATAACATTGTTAAAACAGTTTCCTACCAGTTAAAAAATAAAAACAAAAATCTTTTAAAATTAAATAAAAATAAAAAGAATTTTTTTACTGTACATGCACTCAGAAAATGTTCACCTTCTCTAAATAATTCCCTCAAAGTTACTTTCCATGTGGCGCTAGTGGTAAAGAACCCACTTGTCAATGCAGGAGATGTAAGAGACACAGTTCAATCCCTGGGTCAGGAAGATCCCCTGGAGAAAGGCCTGGCAACCCATTTTGGTATTCTTGCCTGGAGAATCCCATGGACAGAGGAGTCTGCCAGGCTACAGTTCATAGGTTCGCACAGAGTCAGACACAACTGAAGCGACTTAGCACAGTTGTTTTCATTACACATTAAAAATTACTGTAATTTTAAGATATTTAAAAATTATAGCACCTAAATGTCAGGAATTGATTTTTTTTAACATTTGTATATTGAAAATAAATTTAATAGTTTGCTGCTGCTTACAAAGAATAAGCCCAACTCTATTACATAAGTATGTCGTTAAAAAATAAACCACTTTCACTCTCTCAGACATTTGGTGTTCCCATGAGTCAGTTTATGTTACCAATAGGACTTCTTATTTTGACACGCAGAAAGGTAGCCTCAAGAACCACAGAAAACTTTGCACCTAACACTAAACGTGTAAGTGAGTTTGCCATCAACACACAATGCTTGGCTAAGGTCTTTACCACAATACACAAGAAATTCATAAGTGTTGACTGTTGCCGCTTCAGCTAGTTTGCCTGCTTACCCCAAAGAATTCTGAAGTGGAACATCTTGAAGACATTCCTATATTTAACACCACAGGAAACCACTTTTGCACTCCCAATTTGTTGTGATTTTTTTTTCAAGTAGGGGCACTACAGTTTGGAAAAGCACGCAAGGGTTGTTTGTTTCCTACACACTGGCCATCTTGCTGTGAGAAAAGGGAAGCGCCCATCACAAGCTTCTGCATAAATGGCCCTGATTGGCACTCTGCTGACTCGCTGATGTTAAGCACAGCCAGCAGAAGCCTGATTGTAATTATTCTTGTTCCTGCTCTCTGTGTATACATCAGGTGCAGCGGGGCTCTCAGGGATGTGCTGCTTAGTATCAAAACCCAACAGAGTTGGAGAGTTACCCTCACTCATTCACTGGTAGGCAAGGAAACACATTTAACATGGCTAAGTTGTTTGCAAGCCAAGTCAAACATAGCAGGACTCATGATTGGCACCTCGCCAAGTGCTCGTAGTGGGTGGTCAATGCACATTTGTCTAATTTAATTGAATCATCACAGAGAGCTGTAAACTAAACTAGAGCTTTAAAAAGTTTCCATTATAGGCGCCAGCTTTTAACACTAAAATATGGTGGCAGATTCATATTCTCAGAATGTGATTGCCAAGGCCTTTCTGGAAACTTCCTGTAGTGTAGGCTAGAATTAGTATATGTGACCAGAGTCACATCCACAATGGAAGCTTCGGCTATAATTTTCTAGCCCTCCTAAAGAGGTAATGAATTATCTAGTATCCTTTTAAAGAATCATTCTCTTTTTCAAATATCCAGAGCTATTTTCTATTTCTCATAGCTGAGAATCTTGACAATACAAGGGTCCTGTATATATTTCAGAATTTGAAGCTTTTAGGCAAATAAATAGAGAAAATACAAACTTACAGAATCAACATAGAACTTACAAACACATTAAAACATTAAGATATGCCGTTGCAACATAATATTATTTTGAAATGACATCATAACACTAAAAAAGCAAGACAAATATAATTTTTTTAATTTAAAAGTCACTTAGATTTATTATATTTAGCTTCATGGGAAATATAACCATTTTTCACAGTAGAAAGAGTGCTCCACAAGCAGTTTGAAGTCAGTGCTCTAGAACATTCTGCTGAATGTATATTTCTAACCACCCTTCACACCATGCCTCATAAACTACCGTTTTATGTTATCTTTTGTACCCCCCATTTGTCTCCTTTCTTTCCTATGTCATGACATTGAAATAGATTTAAATAATTTATCAGTCTGCAGGATAAGCTAGGTTGGAAAAAGTGGCTTAAAAAGATGTAAAACCGAAAATTGATCTATACAGGAAACAAAATCTCTATCAAAACCCCAAATGGCTTCTTTTGCATAAATTAACAAGCTAAATATAAAATTTATAAGGAAATGCAAGAAACCCAGAACAACCCCAAAAACTGACAAAAAATTAAAGTTGGAGAATTTCTATTTCCTGATTTCAAAACTTACTAGAAAGCTATAGTAAACAATACCTTGTGATGTTAAAATAAGCATATGCATATTAGATAAATAAAATAAAATTGACAATTCAGAAATCAACCCAAACCTTAAAGGTCAATTGATTATTTACAAGGCAATTCAATGAGGAAAGAAGAGTTTTTTCAATAAATAGTGGTGAGATAATTTTTGTGTTCAGCTCAGATCGGTGTCTCATTCGTGTCCAACTCTTTGCGGCCCCATGAACCGCAGCATGTCAGGCCTCCTTGTCCACCACCAATTCCCGGGGTTTACGCAAACTTATGTCCAGTGAGTAGATGATGCCATCCAACCATCTCATCCTCTGTCATCCCCTTCTCCTCCTGCCTTCAATCTTTCCCAGCATCAGGGTCTTTTCTAATGAGTCAACTCTTTGCATTAGGTGGCCAAAGTATTGGAGTTTCAGCTTCAACATCAGTCCTTCCAATGAACACCCAGGACTGGTCTCCTTTAGGATGAACTGGTTAGATCTCTTTGCAGTCTGAGGGATTCTCAAGAGTCTTCTCAAACACCACAGTTCAAAAGCAGCAGTTCTTCACTGTTCAGCTTTCCTTATAGTCCAACTGTCACATCCATACATGACTACTAGAAAAACCATAGCCTTGACTAGATGGCCCTTTGTTGACAAAGTAATGTCTTTGCTTTTTAATATGCTGTCTAACTTTCCTTCCAAGGACTAAGCATCTTTTAATTTGATGGCTGCAAACACCATCTGCAGTGATTTTGGAGCCCAGAAAAATAAAGTCACCCACTGTTTCCACTGGTTCCCATCTATCTGCCATGAAGTGATGGGGCCGGGTGCCATGATCTTAGTTTTCTGAATGTTGAGCTTTAAGCCAACTTTTTCACTCTCCTCTTTCACTTTCATCAAGAGGCTCTTTAGTTCTTCTTCACTTCCTGCCATAAGGGTGGTGTCATCTGCATATCTGAGGTTATTGATGTTTCTCCCAGCAAACTTGATTCCAGCTTGTGCTTCTTCCAGCCCAGGTTTTCTCATGATGTACTCTGCAAATAAGTTAAACAAGCAGGGTGACAATATACAGCCTCCTTTTCCTATTTGGAACCAGTCTGTTGTTCCATGTCTGGTTCTAACTGTTTCTTCCTGACCTGCATACAGGTCTCAAGAGGCAGGTCAGGTGGTCTGGTATTCCCATCTCTTTCAGGATTCTCCACAGTTTATTGTGATCCACACAGTCAAAGGCTTTGGCATAGTCAATAAAGCAGAAATAGATGTTGTTCTGGAACTCTCTTGCTTTTTCGATGATCCAGTGGATGTTGGCAATTTGATCTCTGGTTCTTCTGCCTTTTCTAAAACCAGCTTGAAAGTCTGGAAGTTCTTGGTTCACGTATTGCTGAAGCCTGGCTTGGAGAATTTTGAGCATTATTTGCTAACGTGTGAGATGAGTGCAATTGTGTGGTAGTTTGAGCCTTCTTTGGCATTGCCTTTCTTTGGGATTGGAATGAAAACTGACCTTTTCCAGTCTTGTGGTCACTGCTGAGTTTTCCAAATTTGCTGGCACATTGAGTGAAGCCCTTTCACAGGATCATCTTTTAGGATTTGAAATAGCTCAACTGGAATTCCATCACCTCCACTAGCTTTGTTTGTAGTGATGCTTCTTAAGGCCCACTTGACTTCACATTCCAGGATGTCTGGCTCTAGTTCAGTGATCTCACCATTGTGATTATCTGGGTCATAAAGATATTTTTTTACAGGTCTTCTGTGTATTCTTGTCACCTATCCTTAATATCTTCTGCTTCTGTTAGGTCAATATCATTTCTGTCCTTTATTGAGCCCATCTTTGAAATGTTCCCTTGGTATCTTAATTTTTTTGAAGACATCTCTCGTCTTACCCATTCAATTGTTTCCCTTTATTTCTTTGCATTGATCAGTGAGGAAGGCTTTCTTATATCTCCTTGCTATTTTTTGGAACTCTGCATTCAAATGGGTATATCTTTCCTTTTCTCCTTTGTCTTCACTTCTCTTCTTTTCTCAGCTATTTGTAAGGCCTCCTCAGACAGCCATTTTGCTTTTTTGCATTTATTTTTCTTGGGGGTGGTCTTGATCCTTGTCTCCTGTACAATGTCACGGACCTCAGTCCATAGTTCATCAGGCACTCTGTCTATCCAATCTAGTCCCTTAAATCTATTTCTCACTTTCACTGTATAATCATAAGGGATTCGATTTAGGTCATACCTGAATGGTCTAGTGATTTTCCCTACTTTCTTCAATTTAAATCTGAATTTGGCAGTAAGGAGTTCATGATCTGAGCCACAGTCAGCTCCCAGTCTTGTTTTTGCTAACTGTATAAAGCTTCTCCATCTTTGGCTGCAAAGAATATAATCAATCGGATTTTGGTGTTGACCATCTGGTGAGGTCCATGTGTAGAGTCTTCTCTTGTGTTGTTGGAAAAGGGTGTTTGCCATGACCAATACTTTCTCTTGCCAAAACTCCATGAGTCTTTGCCCTGCTTCATTCTGTACTCCAAGGCCAAATTTGCCTGTTACTGTAGGTGTTTCTTGACTTCCTACTTTTGCTTTCCAGTCCCCTATAATGAAAAGGACATCTTTTTGGGGTGTTAGTTCTAAAAGGTCTTGAAGGTCTTCATAGAACTGTTCAACTTCAGCTTCTTCAATGTTACTGGTTGGGGCATAGGCTTGGATTACCATGTTATTGAATGGTTTGCCTTGGAAATGAACAGAGATCATTCTGTCATTTTTGAGATTGCATCCAAGTACTGCATTTCAGACCCATTTGTTGACCATGATGGCCACTCCATTTCTTCTAAGGGATCCTGCCCACAGTAGTAGATATAATGGTCATCTGAGTTAAATTCACCCATTCCAGTCCATTTTAGTTCTCTGATTCCTAGAATGTCGATGTTCACTCTTGCCATCTCCTGTTTGAGAGTGAAAGTGAAAGTGAAGTCGCTCAGTTGTGTCCGACTCTGCGATCCCATGAACTGTAGCCTACCACGTTCCTCCGTTCATGGGATTTTCCAGGCACGAGTACTGTAGTGGGTTGCCATTTCCTTCTCCAGAGGATCTTCCTGACCCAGGCATCGAACCCAGGTCTCCCACATTGTAAGCAGACGCTTTACCATCTGAGCCACCTGGGAAGTCCCTGTTTGACCACTTTCAATTTGCCTTGATTCACGGACCTAACATTCCAGGTTCCTATGAAATATTGCTCTTTACAGCATCAGAACTTGCTTCTATCACCAGTCCCATCCACAACTGGGTACTGTTTTTGCTTTGGCTCCATCTCTTCATTCTTTCTGTAGTTATTTCTCCACTGACCTCCAGTAGCATATTGGCTACCTACCGACCTGGGGAGTTCCTCCTTCTGTATTCTATCATTTTGCCTTTTCATACTGTTCTTGGGGTTCTCAAGGCAAGAATACTGAAGTGGTATTCCCTTCTCCAGGGTATTGCCATTCCCTTCTTCAGTGGACCACATTCTGTCAGACCTCTCCACCATGACCCATCCGTTGGGCGGCCCCACACACCATGGCTTAGTTTCATTGAGTTAGACAAGGCTGTGGTCCATGTGATCAGATTGGCTGGTTATCTGTGGTTGTGGTTTCAGTCTGCCCTCTGATGCCCTCTCTCAGTTCCTACTGTCTTGCTTGGGTAGATACATTTTTTTGCAGAGATACATTCAAAAGAATGAAGTTGTGGGCTCCCTTGGTGGCTCAGTGGTAAAGAATCTTCCTACCAATACAGGAGACAGGGGTTCCATTTCTGAACAGGGAGGTTTCCATATGCTGCAGAACAACTAAGCCCTGTTCCACAACTATGAGCCTGTGCTCTGGAGGGCAGGAGCTCACACGCCCTAGGCCTGTGCTCAGCTGTGATAGAAACCATCACAAGGAGAAGCCACACACCACTGCACGTGGAGACTAGCCCCTGCTTACCCAAAAATAAATAAAGTTTTTTAAAAAGAATGAAGTTGGATACACATCTCAGAGCATATACAAAAATTAACTCAAAATGGATGAAATATCTAACTGTAAGAGCTAAAGTTATAAAACTCTTTTTTTTTTTTTTTTTGGGGGGGGGGGCGCCCGCCGCCGCCGCCATGCTGCCCGGCCAGCGCGCGCACAGCGGGCGGGGGCGGGGCCCTTAAAACTCTTTAAAAATATATATAGATGTAAAACTTTGGACCTTTGGATTAGGCAATTATATTCTAAGGCATCACACTAAACTACAGAAAAAAACAGATAAACTTGGTTTCAAAATTTAAAACTTCTGAACTTAAAAAGACACTACAAAAGGTGAAAAGACAACACAGAGAATTGGAGAAAACTTTTGCAAATTATATATACGATGAGGGTCTATTATCCAGAACATCTAAAACTACTATAATTCAATAATAAAAGGTCCAATAACCAATTTAAAAATTGCACAAAGGAACTGAACAAACATGTCTTCAAAGAAGACATGCAGATGGTCAATATAAATATGAAAAAGAGACTCAGTCATTTGGAAATTAAAAATCAAAACTAAAGTGAGATACCACTTCACACCCACTAGAATAACTATAATCAAAATGACAGAAAATAAAAATGTTAGTGGAATGTGGAAAAATTGGGATCTACATTCACTGCTAGTGAGAATGTAAAATGATGTGGACACTTTGAAAAACAGTTGACCAGTGGCACAAACGACCCATTCTGGAAAAGGTTAGATCTTCAGGGGTAGAAGACAAATCAGTGATACCGGAGGTTTAGAGTAGAGGGAGCGGTTTCCTGCAAAGGGTCCATGGGAGAAAATTTTATGGTGATGAAATTTTCCTATTTTTCACATAGGACTAGGGTAGTAGATGCATGACTATGCATATGTCAAGACACACAGAATTATACACAACAAAGACTGAACTTCCCTGGATGCAGATTAGAAAAAAGAGAGAGAGAAAACAATCAGCAAGTCAAGAGATTTCAGGATGGATTGTAGATTGTGACCAAAAAAATGTCATCACATTATAAATATGTTACATAACTTCACTGAAGGGGGTAAAAAACTGACCTAAATAACCTGAAAACAATGTTCTGTCTGGTTGCTATAGGCTCAAGACAAAATAAATTATATACAACCACTATTGTCTTGTTGGTAAATTTGTCTTTCATAGAGGTATGGATTAGAAATTCTGAACGCATTTTATATATAGCATATAAATGTACGATACATATATATATACACACATATAATTAAATAAATTATAATTAAACATATAATCAAATAAATTGCACCCAGTTTCTCACTTCCAGAGAACATACTTACAAATAAGCAAAGCAAAATGTCTACAGTAAGCCCCATGGTGCTGGGTTAAATTCAGAAATATATCTGTGAACTTGTTTTTATCTTAATGTGCATATCGATAAATAGGTTCAGTGAAACATATCTGTGCATACATGGATTGGTGATCATACATGTATTTGCTAGTTTTGTCAGTTAAGAATGTAAAAGGTGACACCCAGGAGTAATATAGCACACCCCACCACCAGATCATGATTTCTAAATGCCTGACTCCAAAAAGATTTCAGGGCTTTCCTGGTGGCTCAGTGGTAAAGAATCCACCTGCAATGCAAAAGACTCAGGTTCGATCCCTGGGTAGGAAAAATCCCCTGGAGGAGGAAATGGCAACCACTCCAGTATTCTTGCCTGGAAAATTCCATGGACAGAGGAACCAGACAGGTTACAGTCCATAGGGTCACAAAGAGTCAGACATTACTGAACCACTAACGTGAAAAGATTTCACTTTAAGAAATGATTTATTCTAACACTATAACTGAGAAACACAAGATGAATCTGCTGCATCATACACTATGATAGAGAAAATAAGGACTTGAGAAAGGCAGAATACATAACGGTCCTTGTCAGAGAGAAAGAGACAAAAAAAGCTCCCAATGTCTAAGACCAGAATAATTTTTACAATACAATACAATGTGATACAATAAAATACAATTACAATACAACAAAGACCATAGTGAATTATATGCCCAAAGAATAATAAATATTCTTTAATCCATACAGAGGATAAGATGGTTGTATGGCATCACCGACTCGATGGACATGAGTTTGAGCAAGCTCTGGGAGTTGGGATGGATAGGGAAGCCTGGCATGCTGCAGCCCATGGGGTAGCAAAGAGTGAGCGACTGAACAGAACTGAATCCGTGATAATATAAATCATTGATTAAAAAACAAATGGAGAGTTGGAAAAAAATCTCATTATAGAAGAATTCAATGAAGAATTGAGGGAACTAGAATATTACCTTAGTAGGTGCTGTGAGCAAAGTTCACTGATATATGCTAAAACTAGTAAAACCGTTAAGAGAAACAGAATGCTTACAAATCTTCAAAGTATCTCCCCCATAGTAAATAATTACAGTGATTTTTACCATGTGTCCACAAATTTGTTGCTATTCTTCCCTCCAGATTGTGAAGTTTAACTCCTCTCCCCTTGTGTCTAAGTTGAATTGGGTGACTTGCATTTAACAAGGGAACTTCAGTAATCATACAATAGAGAAATTTGACAGACACCACCTTAAGTATATCTCAGTTTTATAAGATTTTAGTAACAAACTACCACAAACTCTGGTGTAAAACAACAGAACTATATTTTTCTGACAGTGTGGGAAACTAACAATCTAAGATCAAGTTGTTGGTAGGGCCATGCTTCCTCTTGAGGGTCTAGAAAAGAATAAATTTTTTCCTCTTCTTTCTTCTAATGATTACTGCCAATGCTTGTCATTCCTTGGCTTCACTCCAGTATCTTCCTTTGTCTCTCTATGGCCTTTTTCCCTGCTTGTCTGTGTTATATTTCCAAATTTCCCTCTTAAGTTCACAATAGTCATTGGATTTAGGGTCCAATCTAATCTAGTATGATGGCATCTAAACTTGATTACATCTGCACAGACCTTATTTACAAAAAAGGTCACACTTTCATGTTCCAGGGGGACATGAATTCTGTGAGATAGTCTTAATACAAGTGATCAGGTCAATACCAAAGTAAAAGTCACATTGATACCATCTCCCCACTGATTTTACAACAGCCGATTGATTGTGTTTGTAAACAATTCTATCATCTTTGGGTTGGAACCTGTTAATCATCTTTTCCATGTGCGTTATGATTTTCCTGATTCTTTCTGTGCTGAGTAATTTTGGATTTTTACTCTAGACATTTTGAACACTCTGCTATGAGGCTTTGTATCTTTTACAAGTACTATGTTGATGTCTTTGTTTTGGCAGGTATTCAATCCCAGTGGGTACAGGTTTCAAGACCTGACCAATGTTCCATAGCTTGTTCTATTTTTAATGGCTTTATCGTGCTTTTTAGACACATCCTGTGTATTTGTCACTTATTGGTTTGATCAGCCTGGGACTAGATTGGGAATCACTCCCATGGTTCATCACTCAAAGCTGTTTGTATGCTATTTAGAACTTCCCACGTGGTGCTAGTGGTAAAGAACCTGCCTGCCAAGGCAGGAGATACAAGAGATGTGGGTTTGATCCCCTGAAGGAAGCATGGCAATCCTCTCCAGTATTTTTGCCTGGAAAATTTCATGGACAGAGAAGCCTGGCTGACTACACTCCATGGGATCCCAAAGAGTCACACATGACTGAGCACAATAGCACACATGCTCTTTAGGGTCACATCTGTGCATATACATCTGACGGGTGATCCCAAGAGTTTATATCAAATTTATATGGGGTAGGTTTTCAAGCTGCTTCCTCTCTATGATTCCCTGAGTAACTTTCAGTTCATCAAGGCTCCCCTTTAGTCTTCCATGCAGAAAGCAGCGGCTCTGTTAGCCTCACTGTACCACACGCTTCCTGGCAAGGAATAGCTTAGGATGTGCTGTGTGTGCTTAATTGTTCAGTTGTGTCCAACTCTTTGTGACCCCATGGACTGTAGCTCTCCAGGCTCCTCTGTGCATGAGGATTCTCCAGGCAAGAATTCTGGAGTGCATTGCCATGCCCTCCTCCAGGGGATCTCCCCAATCGAACCCAGGTCTCCTGCATTGCAGGTGGATTCTTTACCATCTGAGTCACCTCGGAGTCACCACTCCAAGAATACTGGAGTGGATAGCCTATGCCTTCTCCAGGGGATCTTCTTGACCCAGGAATCTAACCAGGGTCTCTTGCACGGCACGCAGATTATTTACCAATTGAGCTACCAGGGAAGCCCCTAGGGTAGGATGGAGAGAGACAAGGCTTTATTCCACCCCCTTGAGAGCACAGTTCCTCTGATTAGAGAGGAAGTTTCTCTTCCCTCGTAATTTTAGGCACTAGTGGGCCTATGCTGTCACCACTATTGCTAACGGATCTCTTCCCTGCTCATCAGTCATGAAATGGAGAACTTCTCCTGGAGCTGTGTCTGTCTTTGTTAATGTCCACTTGTGAGTTTCAGACTGCCTTGAGTCCAGGATAGGAAATAAGGGGCGGGGCAGAGGGGGGGATGATAAACTCACTAGCAGTCTAATGACATTAAAATTTGGGGGCTTCTTTTGTTTCTATTTAATTTTTAGAGTCCTCAGATCACTGCTTCATACATTTTGTCTAAGTTTTAAAGATCATTTAGTAGAACAGACAGGATGAAATATGCTTATTCCTTTTACCTGGAGCAAGAATCACCAAAAAGGAGATGAACTGGAAATAAATAACAGAAAGATATTAGGAAAACCTCCATATATTTGGAAGTTAAAATATATTCTAAATAAACACTGTGTATCAGGAATATTAGAATTTATTTTATACTATTGAAAATAAAACTACAACATCAAAATCTGATGAAAAAATCTGAAACAGTGCTTAGAATAAAAACTTTGCCATTGGAGATTCATACAAGAACAGAAGATAGGAAAATCTGTAAACCAAGCTTTAAAGGGTAGCAGAATGTACCTCTCCAAAATATGTCCACTTTGGCAGATTGCTTATTTTTAACTATAAACACGTCAGTTTAGTTCAGTCACTCAGTCATGTCTGACACTTTGCGATCCCAATGGACTGCAAAACGCCAGGCTTCCCTGTCCATCACCAACTTCCGGAGTTGCTCAAATTCGTGTCCATCGAGTCAATGATGCCATCCAACCATCTCATCCTCTGTTGTCTCCTTCTCCTACATTCAATCTTTCCCCGCATCAGGGAATTTTCTAATAAGTCAGCTCTTCACATCAGGTGGCCAAAGTATTGCAGTTTCAGCTTCAGCATCAGTTCTTCCAATGAATACTCAGGATTGATTTCCTTTAGGATGGACTGGTTGGATCTACTTGCAGTCCAAAGGTCTCTCAAGAGACTTCTCCAACATCACATTTCAAAAACATCAATTCTTTGGCGCTCAGCTTTCTTTATAGTACAACTCTCACTTCCATACAAGATCACTGGAAAAACCATAGCTTTGACTAGACAGACCTTTGTTGGCAAAGCAACATCTCTGCTTTTTAATATGCTGTCTAGGTTGGTCATAACATTCCCTCCAAGGACCAACTGTCTTTTTTTTTTTTTTCATTTATTTTTATTAGTGGGAGGCTAATTACTTTATAATATTGTAGTGATTTTTGCCATACATTGACATGAATCAGTCATGGATTTACATGTGTTCCCCATCCCGATCCCCCCTCCCCCTTCCCACCTGCCTCTCTACCCGATCCCTCTGGGTCTTCCCAGTGCACCAGCCCTGAGCACTTGTCTCATGCATCCAACCTGGGCTGGTGATCTGTTTCACCCTTGATAGTATACTTGTTTCAATGCTATTCTCTCAGAACATCCCACCCTCACCTTCTCCCACAGAGTCCAAAAGTCTGTTCTGTACATCTCTGTCTCTTTTTCTGTTTTGCATATAGGGTTATCGCTACCATCTTTTTAAATTCCATATATATGTGTTAGCATACTGTATTGGTCTTTATCTTTCTGGCTTACTTCACTCTGTATAATGGGCTCCAGTTTCATCCAACTCATTAGAACTGATTCAAATGAAGTCATTTTAATGGCTGAGTAATATTCCATAGTGTATATGTACCACAGCTTCCTTATCCATTCGTCTGCTGATGAGTATCTAGGTTGCCTCCATGTCCCGGCTATTATAAACAGTGCTGCAATGAACATTGGGGTGCACGTGTCTCTTTCAGATCTGGTTTCCTCGGTGTGTATGCCCAGGAGTGGGATTGCTGGGTCATATGGCAGTTCTATTTCCAGTTTTTCAAGGAATCTCCACACTGTTCTCCATAGTGGCTGTACTAGTTTACATTCCCACCAACAGTGTAAGAGGGTTCCCTTTTCTCCACACCCTCTCCAGCATTTATTGCTTGTAGACTTTTGGATAGCAGCCATCCTGACTGGCGTGTAATGGTACCTCATTGTGGTTTTGATTTGCATTTCTCTGATAATGAGTGATGTTGAGCATCTTTTCATGTGTTTGTTAGCTATCTGTATGTCTTCTTTGGAGAAATGTCTGTTTAGTTCTTTGGCCCATTTTTTGATTGGGTCATTTATTTTTCTGGAATTGAGCTGCAGGAGTTGCTTGTATATTTTTGAAATTAATCCTTTGTCTGTTGCTTCGTTTGCTATTATTTTCTCCCATTCTGAAGGCTTTCTTTTCACCTTGCTTAGAGTTTCCTTTGTTGTGCAAAAGCTTTTAGTTTAATTAGTTCCCATTTGTTTATTTTTGCTTTTGTTTCCAATATTCTGGGAGGTGGGTCATAGAGGATCCTGCTGAGATTTATGTCAGAGAGTGTTTTGCCTATGTTCTCCTCTAGGAGTTTTATAGTTTCTGGTCTTACATTTAGATCTTTAATCCATTTTGAGTTTATTTTTGTGTATGGTGTTAGAAAGTGTTCTAGTCTCATTCTTTCATAAGGGGTTGACCAGTTTTCCCAGCACCACTTGTTAAAGAGGTTGTCTTTTTTCCATTGTATATCCTTGCCTCCTTTGTTGAAGATAAGGTGTCCATAGGTTCGTGGATTTATCTCTGGGCTTTCTATTCTGTTCCTTTGATCTATATTTCTGTCTTTGTGCCAGTACCATACTGTCTTGATGACTGTAGCTTTGTAGTAGAGCCTGAAGTCAGGCAGGTTGATTCCTCCAGCTCCATTCTTCTTTCTCAAGATTGCTTTGGCTATTCGAGGTTTTTTGTATTTCCATACCCAAGTGTCTTTAATTTCATGGCTGCAGTTACCATCTGTAGTGATTGGAGCCCAAAAAAATAAAGTCTCTAATTGTTTCCATTGTTTCTCCATCCATTTGCATAAAGTGGTGGGACTGGATGCCATGATCTTGCTTTTTTCAATGTTGAGTTTTAAGCCAGATTTTTCACTCTCCTCTTTCAACTTCATCAAGAGGCTCTTTAGTTCTTCACTTTCTGCCCTAAAGGTAGTGTCATCTGCATGTCTGAGGTTCTTGATATTTCTCCTGGAAATCTTGATTCCAGCTTGTGTTTCATCCAGCCTGCCATTTCTGATGATGTGCTCTGCACAAAAGTTAAATTAGCAGGGTGACAATATACAGCCTTGACATACTCCTTTTCCAGTTTGGAACCAGCCTGTTGTCCCACGTGCAATTCTAACAGTTGCTACTTGATGTGCAAACAGGTTTCTCAGGAGGCAGGTAAGGTGGTCTGGATATTCCCATCTCTTTAAGAATTTTCCACAGTTTGTTGATCCACACAGTCAAAGGATTTGGCATAGTCAGTAAAGCAGAAGTAGATGTTTTTCTGGAATTCGCTTACTTTTTCAATGATCCAATGGATGCTGGCAATTTGATTTCTGGTTCATCTGCCTTTTTTAATCCAGCTTCAACATCTGGAAGGTCTTGGTTCGTGTGGTGCTGAAGCCTGGCTTGGAGAACCTTGAGAATTACTTTGCCAGAGTTTGAGGTAGTTGGAATTGTGCAGTCATTTGAACATTCTTTGGCATTGCCTTCCCTTGGGATTGGAATGAAAACTGAACTTTTCCAGTCCTGTGGCCACTGCTGAGTTTTCCAAATTTGCTGGCATATTGAGTGCAGCATGTTCACAGCATCATCTTTTAGGATTTGAAATAGCTCAACTGGAATTCCATCACTTCCTCTAACTTTGTTCATCATGTTGCTTCCTAAGGCCCACTTGACTTCAGACTTCAGGATGTCTGGCTCTAGGGGAGTGATCAGACCATCGTGGTTATCTGAGTCTTTAAGATCTTTTCTGTATAATTCTCCTGTATATTCTTGCACCTCTTCTTAATATCTTCTGCTTCTGTTAGGTCCATACCATTTCTACCCTTTCTTGTGCCCACCTTTGCCTGAAATATTCCCTTGGTATCTCTAATTTTCTTAAAGAGATCTCTAATCTTTCCCATTCTATTGTTTCCTCTATTTCTTTGCACTGATCACTTAGTAGGGCTTTCTTATCTCTTCTTGCTATTCTTCAGAACTCTGTATTCAGATGGATATATCTTTTCTTTTCTCCTTTGCCTTTAGCTTCCCTTCTTTTCTCAGCTATTTGGAAGACCTCCTCAGGCAACCATTTTGGCTTTTTACATTTCATTTTCTTGGGGATGATTTTGATCACGGACTCCTGTATAATGTTATGAACCTCTGTCCATAGTTCTTCTAGTACTCTGTCTATCAAATCTAATCCCTTGAATTTGTCATGTCCACTGTATAATCATAGGGAATTTTATTTACATCATACGTGAATGGTCTACTGGTTTTCCCTACTTTCTTCAATTAAGCCTGAATTTTGCAATAAGGAGTTCATGATCTGAGCCACAGTCAGCTCTTGGTCTTGTTTTTGCTGACTATATAGAGCTTCTCCATCTTTGGCTGCAGAGAATATAATCAATCTGATTTCGGTATTGACCATCTGGTGATGCCCATGTGTAGAGTCACTTGAGATATAGCACTTGAAATATAGCAAATTGAGGGAGAAGCCCTTTCTGAATTTTTCATATATACTTAGTGACAGACCTTCTAAAAGTGACTGAGTTGTCATAAACCGCCTCCCCAGGAGTTTCATCACTGGGGAAAATTGACGTTATCTTAGAAGATGAGACTAGAAATTGACACCACACCAGAAAAACTGTCTCCGAATATCATACTTCCCATGTCTTCTAAGGGCCCATTCATCTTTCCAAAATGTCGTCTACTCTCCCCTAGGAAACCTACAAGCCCCTACCCTTTTCCTCCTGAGATGATACTTATGGCTGAATTCTAAGCTACTTCTTTGAGTTAGATTCATTTTTCCCTAGGTGTCTCAAATGAGGTACACATGTTAAATTTTTTTTTTTTTTTTTGCTAATTTGTCTTTTATTACAGGGATCTTAGCTAACACTCAGAAATTAAAAAGTAAATGTGTTAGTCCCTTAGTCATATCCAACTCTTTGTGCCCCCATGGACTGTAGCTCACCAAACTCCTTTGTCCATGAAATCCTCCAGCAAGAATACTGGAATGGACAGCCATTCCCTTCTCCAGGGGATCTTCCTGACCCAGGGATCGAACCTTGGTCTCCCACATTGCCAGCAGATTCTTTACCGTTTGAGCCACCAGGAAAGCACAAGATATAGAAAGGTAGAAGAAAAATTGTTTTTTCTCCTCAACAGTTTCTGCCTTCAGAAACTGGATAAATGAGAAATATATAAGCCCAAAGCAAGGGGAAGGAAGGAGATAATAAAGGCAAAAGCAGAAATCAGTACAATTTAAAACAGAAAAGAAACAATAAAGAAAATTAAGGAAACCCAATGTTGTTCTTTGAAAAGATACATAAGTCAACCTACTTGTTGCTTGGATCAAGATGATGATCGAGTAGACATGGTGAGAAGTAGTTAGATTCTGGATATATTTTGATGGTAGAGCCTTGAGGATGTTTTACATACTAGCAGAAGACTGTGAGGAAAAGAATGAAAGATTTCTTCAAGGGCTTGGGCCTAAACAACTAGATAAAACATTTGCCATGCAAAAGAAGGACTAAAGAATGAGCAGTTTTCAAAGGCTGGGGTTTGTTTTTTTCTACACCTAACAGAGGAACCCATTATATATTAGTCAAATTTAAACCCATGTAAGATTATTCATATCTCATGTAAAACAATATTTAGGGAGATTCGAGTTCCCATATTTATGTTCTGCTTCTGGCACACGTTTTCCATCCTCAATGTCACCTATTGATGTCCAGATGAGACCTAACCCAGCAAACACAAGCAAACTTGAGTTAGAATAAAAAAGTCAAGTTCTTGTGAAAGGAGCCCTTTCAATTGTCAGCTCTCTTTAAGTAGCTACACGAAACGTCCCATGTAACAGTTTCATGTGTATTACATTAGTTATAATTAGTTGCATGACCACCCCTTTTACAAAGAAAACTAAACAATGCATTATCTTATACTGGGCATTGATTTTTCCAACTAAAATTAGGGGTCACAGTGTAAGACTTTGTCTGATGAAGAGATGGAGATTAAGAGATATACAGAGCTACATGGAAATGAAATTTGGCAATGAGAAAATCTTAGAAATTTTGTGATTGATGTGATACAGTACGCAATGGCATGGAACCAGCATGAGAAATGCTAACCATTCATAGTATGTGAAATAGATGAAGGTGATATAAAGGCAGCATTCTAGAGATCTGATCTACTCAAGAACTCAGTTAGATGGACATAAGTATTCTAAAAGAGAAAATTCAGGTGTTACTGAACAAGATAGAAATGAGGAAAAAATGGTGAAAAAAATGAAAGACTAAATATTGTCAATGCTATTGATAGACAGCTGCAAATCCAATTTCAATTATTGAACAGTTACTCTACAAGGTCCCAGTACAAATGGAATGGTGTCACATCTTTATCATTAATTATCAGTAATTATCTATTATTGGTAATATTGGTAATTATTAAATGCATTTTGCTGAGTAATTTAGCAAAAGAAAAATCACTACATTTACTTTCTCTAGATGGCTTTGAGTCTGAAGATTTATTTTTAGCCACCAATTTAGGAGGGAAAAAAATCATTTTAGGTCACTTTGCTTAAATGGAAATACTATTTATATGTTAATAATTATAAAGCAATGACAACGGTTTGTGAAGGCTATGCTTTTATTAATTAATATAGTATAACAAGTAAGATGAACAGACTGTTATATGTGTGAGTGGTGTTTTGTTGGCTCAATATATTTTTGTTTAGTATATGAGACAAAAGAGGATTAACATTTTATATTTGTATCACTATAAAATTACCTCTTTGAAGGGTAGCTCATTTCATTATCCATATCAGTGATGAGGAAATGTCTAAGAGGAAATCCATATGGAAGTATTTAGAAGAATATAGGAGATAACAGGGCAATCTTTTTCATGATTAGTTCCTACTATTATTTAAATCTACCCATAAAATAGTTGTAAAAAAAACTCTATTTCTTTTTTCTTTTTCTTGTTTAAGACTCTTAGCCCATAAGAAAGAAACCCAAAATATTTTTCTTGGGACTACATAACTTAACCCAACTCTATAGAAATACCTAAGTTTTCATTAATAGCTTCCTTTACCTTCTATTAAAAGTAAGTTGCTAGAGGAATTGCTTAATGTAGGTTTGAAAATGATTGCAAATATCAACAATTGATTCAGTAACTACTAAAATAGTTTTTGACTTAAATATATAGTATGTTACAGGTTCTAAATGAATCTAAGGTTGCAACAGTTTTATAAGAACAGGGACTTTAAAAGATAATACTTTCACATTCCACATTGATAGCATCACTGACTCAATGGATATAAATTTGAGCAAATGCCAGGGTGCAGTTAAAAGGACAGGGAAGCCAGCATGCTGCAGTCCATGGGGTTGTGAAGAGTCAGACACAACTTAGCAACTCAACAACAACAACCTCATTCTCATGGCCTAAAAATTCTCTGGAAGAACTCTCCAACAGAAGTATTTCATTCCATGGTTATATGCCACTTTCTATAAATGAAGAACTGAAACTTCATAATATAAACAAAAGGGAAACATGTAATAAAACTTGAGCAATGTATTAAAAGGGAAACTGCCCTTTAGAGATAATGGATCTATTCTCTACTCCATGCATGAATGCAACTCTCATTAACGTTAATGGAAGTTATGCGTAAGCATCAAGAAAATATACCTGGTATAATGGATTTCCAGAATGGGTAATGGCATCTAATGTATTCCTGGCATAGCTGTGTCTTTATGCAGCCAAATAAGAGTATGCCTAAAATTTGGGGATAGAGATAAGAATTTAAGAGAAGAATTTTAAAGTAGTAAGAAAGTCTGAGAATACAATAATATCTTTGCATTTTTCTTCTCTCTTAAAAAAACTCCTTCCAGTCACTGGTAATTTCTCTCCTGCAATTGTGCGGATTTTAAGAGTCTAGTTTCAAAGCAATGATGTCACCTAATCAATTAACTGATCTCCAGTAGCATATTGGGCACCTACTGGCTTGGGGAGTTTATCTTTCAGTGTCCTATCTTTTTGCCTTTTCATACTTTCATGGGGTTCTCAGGCAAGTGTATGAAGTGGCTTTCCATTCCCTTCTCCAGTGGACCATAATTGCTGGAAGAAATATCAATAACCTCAGATATGCAGATGACATCACGCTTATGACAGAAAGTGAAGAAGAACTAAAGAGCCTCTTGATGAAAGTGAAAGAGGAGAATCAAAAAGTTGGCTTAAAATTCAACATTCAGAAAACTAAGATCATGGCATCTGGTCCCATCACTTCAAGGCAAATAGATGGGGAAACAGTGGAAACAGTGGCTGACTTTATTTTGGGGGGCTGCAAAATCACTACAGATGGTGACTGCAGCCAGGAAATTAAAAGATGCTTGCTCCTTAGAAGAAAAGTTATCACCAACCTAGAAAGCATATTAATAAGCAGAGACATTATTTTGCCAACAAAGGTCCATCTAGTCAAAGCTATGGTATTTCCAATAGTCATGTATGGATGTGAGAGTTGGACTATAAAGAAAACAGCATCGAAGAAATGATGCTTTTGAACTGTGGTGTTGGAGAAGACTCCAGAGAGTCCCCTGTACAGCAAGGAGATCCAACCAGTCCATCCTAAAGAAAATCAGTCCTGAATATTCACTGGAAGGACTGATGTAGAAGCTGAAACTCCAATACTTTGGCCACCTGATGCAAAGAACTGACTCATTGGAAAAGACCCTGATGCTGGGATAGATTGAAAGCAGGAGAAAAGGGACTATAGAGGATGAGATGGTTGGATGTCATCACCGACTCGATGGACATCAGTTTGAGAAAGCTCTGGGAGTTGGTAACAGACAGGGAAGCCTGGCGTGCAGCGGTCCACGGGGTCACAAAGAGTCAGACATGACTGAGCAACTGAACTGAACTGAATCAGTTAACTAAGGTAACTTATAACCACAATGCCTGACAAAAAGTTAATGCACATAAAAGTTTAGTTGCTTTCCCGATCTTACTTGGATATTACATATAAAAACTCTCACAGTAGTAGCTATCAGTAATCCAGAAATCTTTTTTTCTCTAAATTCAAAGGTTCTTGATTATAGATTATCTGTTGATGTTTTGGTAGCTTAGTTAGCTGCCCAAAGCTTTTTTTTTTTTTAAACTGTGGAATTTTTAAAAATCAGATTGTCACAACAGTCAAGCAAATATAAAATTTTATTAAGCAAATTATAATTTACCTAATTCCCTTGTGGCTCAGCTGGTAAGGAATCTGCCTGCAATGTGGGCAAGCTGGGTTGAATCCCTGGGTTAGGAAGATTCCCCTGGAGAAAGGAAAGTCTACCCACTCCAGTATTCTGGCCTGGAGAATTCCATGGACTCTTTAGACCATGGGGTCACAAAGAGTCAGTCATGGCTGAGTAACTTTCACTTCACTTTCACTTAATTTATTGAACAGTCAAGTTAGATACTAGTATGATGCTCAAAATGTAAACCAGGGCAGTTTTATTAACCCTTCACCTAAATATCTTCCACAATTTCTGGAAGAGACATTATGTGAGCTGAACGTAGTGATTATGTTCAGAAACTCTTCAGAACAGCCTCTCTATACAACTAATCTACATTCAATCATATGACAGAGAATAGCTAACTATTTTGAAATAAACTATTTCACGGTTCTTGGTCTTGGTTTTTATTTACGTCACTAATTACTCAGTTTATCTAAGGAAGAGTTCTTATCTGTTTCACACTGATATATTAGCTTTTTCTCAACTTTGCTCTGCAATTTTTTCCTATTCAAATCCTTGGGAGCTTCCCAATCACATATCTTGCTTCTTCTTCAATAATGGAGACTCAACTGGTCTCCCCTTTCTTCCTCCCTCCCTCCCTTTTGCCTTTTGCTTTCCTTTCTGTCAACTCTACATAGGGTGTAAGCATTTATTCTCCCTTTCTCCCATCTAAAAGGGTGGGACAAGTCTATTGAAGTTTTGAAGAATAGTGAATAGAGGCAAAACTGACTTAACACTCATGTAAACATTGTTATGTTTTCCTTGACAGTCACTTGTATAAGTATACTACTGAAAATTTTTTTCTTTTGGTTTATATATATATATATTTTTTTTCATTTATTTGGGATGTGATGGGGAGGGAGGTGGGAGGGGAGTTCAAGATGGGGAACACATGTAAATCCATGGCTGATTCATGTCAATGCATGGCAAAAACCGAAATGTTATGAGAAAGATTGAAGCCATGCCTTTTGAGATCTACAATTTGAGAAAGAAGGAAAAATGCAAATTCTGGCCAAGAGTCTGGAAATAGGATAAACCAAACAAGGTGTAAAGGGAGCTGACAAGAATAGAACTAGTGTGATTAGAAATTTCTTGTATGCCTGACATTTTGAGTATTAAGTAGCATTGCCATACATTTACTGATGATATTACCAAGTAGTATCATCCAGAGAGACTGAAGCTCAGAGGGATTTAGAAAATTTCCCAAAGACAGACACATGGTAAGTGTGTGTGTGTGTGTGTGTGTGTGTGTGTGTGTAGTTTGACTCCTGAACTTTCCACAGCTAGGAAAGACTGCCTCATTAATAAAATGGAATTTTATTGGTTACATTCTCTGTCCCCTGAGTAGGTCATCTAAGCCATCAAATTAGAGTTTTTGGTCTCCTACCAAACTTCCAACTATTCATACTCTACACCACATAGTCTGTACACTAGAAAATAACATTTTCCAATTTTCAAAAGTCTCTAGTGGGCAAATTATTTCATATTTCTTAATAAATGTACACCATTCTTAATCCCATATATAATATCTTTTCAAGGGCATGTTACTCCATTATGATTCAGAAGAACATATTTGTCCACAACTTCCTCATGCAAAACGAGGAAACCTGCCCTTCATTCTCATACAATTGTTGAAGGGCAAAATTTATGCAAACTAAACATGTTTGTTGGTGAGAGCTATTTTGTAACTTTTCTTTTCTAGGACCTAAAATAATACTTTGTGCATAATTCTAAGTAAACGTTGAATGGGTGACCTTTGACTTCTTAGTTCCACATATAGCTCCAAAGAAGAAATACCATGGAAACCATTACCTATTGTATTACAATGAAAAGAATCTGTTTTTAGTGTCCTAAGTACGTTCGGACAGGTAAGTACTCTACCATTCTCATTACATCTGTCAATTTTGAATTTAAAGAAGTACTGTGGCATAATAGAAAAAGCATGGGAAATCCTAAAAAACCATTTGTTCAAGTCCCCTAAAATACTTATTATGTAGTTTATAATCTTTACTAAAGGTTAAATAATTTGTTTGTGCTTCAGTATCCACAGCCACAAAATTGGAACTGAATATTTACCCCATTGATTTGTTAAGATGAAAAGACAATGTACCTGTTCCATATTATGCAGAAAATAAATTATTACTATTGTTATGATAGTAATCATCATCACTACCAACAGTATTCAAGTCAATACAATGAGGCTAGAAAGAATTACTTCATAATCTAGCATTTATATGCACATTTTACTAAAATGTGTTTTTTAGGTCGTGAACAATACTGCTAATTGATGGGCATTGAGTTAATTAGGGTACACAAAGCACTAATTGCAGAGAACAAAAAAGATTCCCTAACATGAATATCTCACAATTTAGAGCACATTTGTAATACCATCTATTATAGGGTATGGGTTCTATCAGCACAGCACTATACTATATTTCCCTGCAAAATCTAAATTTGTATACCCAAATAATAAATCTGTGGTCCTGGAAACTTAAAATAACCAAAACATTCCCTTTCTTTATTTCTCTTTCTTCATTTCCAGAAATTTAGAGTTTGTTTAGTATTCCAAGCAAATAAAATAATTTGCTGATTTTCTCCACTTATTTTGTTGTTTTCTTCTTTCGTCCCATTCCCCAAACTCTATCACTGAGTTCCTTTACTTGTCTCAAAAATTCATTTACTCTATAATATAAAATAGAAAGAAATGCACTGGAGAAGGAAATGGCAACCCACTCCAGTGTTCTTGCCTGGAGAATCCCAGGGATGGGAGCCTGGTGGGCTGCCGTCTATGGGGTCGCACAGAGTTGGACACGACTGACGTGACTTAGCAGTAACAGATTAAAATTACAGTATTATTTGTGGAAAGAAAAAGGGTGTTATTTAACATTTAGTAATCAAAGTACCAGATCATCTAATGTGCATGCTCAGTCACTCAGTTGTGTCTGACTCTTTGCAACCCCATGGATTATAGCCTGCCAGACTCCTCTGTCCAGGGAACTTCCCAGACAAGAATATTGGATGGGTAAATCATCTAATTAGCACGTGAAAATTTGGTCACCAAAAATCTGACCAGTTTCTGAATGGCCTCTTTGCTGAATTTTCATAGCTGCATTTTTATAAACATCCTAAATATTGTCTCAACACTTAGAGAAAAATATAACTGCCAGATTCAAAACAGAAGCACAAAATGCACAGAAAATCAGCTATCTAATCTAAAAACCATACATTATGATTTTATCCCAAATTTTTTATCAGTTTAAAACACTTAATATTAATAATAGACAAAAATGCTGAGAATACTAACTTGTGGAAAGACCTACCACAACCATATCCAAGTTACTGATAACCCTTTTCCAACATTTTCTCCTTGTTCAAGCTATACATAGTCTCCTAAAAATAAGAACACCAGCTATACTTGCTTAGGAGTCAGAAGGAAAATACTCATCTTTCCTTTTTGACCCATATATACCAATGTATTATACCTTCATGTTTACTTACCCAACAATATTCCAGTCAACATCTTGGCCATATGCCTCCAATCTTTGCTTAGTGTAATGGATTCTGAATATACCTTATAGAATTGCTCTCTGGTCTATTCTAAACTCACTTTACACTATACCATGTTTCTTTTCGGGTCTGAATAGTAAATCCTTATATTTGATGGATTAAAGCAATGCTTTTTTATTAAGAACACATACCGAGAAAAATAAACTTAAGGAAGCATGAAGACTGACTCTGTAAGTTGGAACATATGAAGCTCAAAGCACAAAAGAGAGGAGTTCCATTAAAATAAGTGTAATTTAAAAGTCAAATTTAAATATATGCAGAAAGCATATGAAATTGTGTGTATTTTAGCCATCAGGAGCAGACAATATTACTTGCCTCAAAATTTTTAAGTTCTTTAATGAAATAATATGATGTTTAAAATATGGGGAAAACCAGTATAAAAACTCAGTAGTGTTACTATGACAACAGAAAACCATTCAACAGTCTTAGACTAAGAAAAGTGAAAATAGATTCTTGCTTCATGAGAAATAATATTAAATTGGAATGTGCAATATTCTAGTTCTGCTTTTGACTTAATAAATATTCCGTAATATTTTAAAGCACATTTCTTATAGAAACACGTATACTGAGTCTTTGGAAATAATGTTTTTAAAAATTAAGGGAACATGACTCTAAATCTGAAGAAACATATGATGTCTTTTGGGATAAAGATGGTACATCAATTTATTTCATTTTTTGCTTCATTTAACATATATTTATTAGGCTTCTACTATGCTCCAGCACTGTGATAGGTACTGTGGAAAAAAATGATGAACAAACAACACAATCCTTATTATCTTGGAGAGAAAATGAAGTAGGATAAAAAGACATTAATCATTTAATCATAACTATAAGATCACTGAATATACTATTTCTCCTGGTGGAAAGGGGATAGGGCAGAATTTCTGATACAGAGAGAATGTATGGTGAATTCTAAAAACTGTTAAAAAAAAAAAAATCCAGTATAGGCCCAATCATACAGGATTTTGTAAACAAGTTAAGACTTTGATTTTTAGTCTAAAGGCATTAGAAAACTATTGAAGTGCTTATCAGTTCAGATAAATGATATTTTTATCTCAGAGAAAATTAAATTTCAGACTGTATTACTGACTTTTGTTGTAGAAACTAATATCAAAAGCTTATAAAACAACAAAAGGTTTGTATATGAATAGTGCCGGTCAGTTGTAGCTCAGTTCTGGTTGTCAGGATACACTTTTACTCCCCTCCCCAAGATTTTTTCATTTTCAGGTCAGGCTGAGAGATTAGCTCCTATCTGGCACACCTCTTCTTATAGCACATCAAAAACATCCCTCAGCAGTGCATAATATTCTAAAAGCCTCCATCTCAAAGTGAAAAGATCTCTTTTGCTCTGATTTCCTTGTCTCTCACAAGTCACAGAGCCAAGACTGACCAAGCGGTCAGAAAGTATTTAAACAAATGAGAGGGTTGGCAAGCCACCTGGCAAGGAGATAGAAAGGGAAATATGTAATTCTTCATTAGAGACAGGAGAGAAGAGTTAGGGAAAGTAAAATAATCTACAAGTGTTTAAATGTACTTTTGTGACTAATGAATAAAAGTGTAAGATAATATAGTAAAGTCATAGCATTCTTAAAATCACCTTGCTTGTTACTTAGATATGAGGAAACAAGTTGGTCGACATATCATGAATGAAACGTTTAGAGGAGGTATTCAAGGATGACTACTTCAGTAATAATTTGAAAGCATGTGCAACTTCATGAAATATGTATCCCCCAATAGAAAAGAAAACAAAATTAAAAGTCATCTTTGCTAATAGATTTCAAGAATTGCATTTGTAACCCATATGTACTTATTGTTTTATCTACAGAAAATAATTTAATCTCAAAGATTTCATAACCAGAACATTAGGGCTTGTGTTTAGTTATTTGTGCCCATGCAAATCAAAAGTATACACAGTACTATTTCATGTAGATAAGCATTAAAACTTAGCCAACCATTTCCTGTAAAAAAAATGTAGTTAATTCTTGAACATAGTGAGAGTAATGGTTTGGCACTTAAAATATGAATCATATTTTATTTGAGAATTCATAGTTTAACTTCATCATATATAAGCAAAACCTGTGTACTAAGGTAATATTATATTCATTTTGTACTTTTTAATGAGGGAATTTCTAAAGCAACAAACAATTATCCCTCATCATCAAAAAATTTGCCTAGTGATGACCTCCTGGGAGTTTCACCAGTCTGTCTAGAAATTTAAATACCTCCTGTCTGATCAAAGTGTCCACAAGCACAGGATTTTTTAAAGTATCATATTCATACTAGCAAATACTAATTTTTGTAAGTATTATTCCATGAAAAGTTTTTTCATTAAATACTATGCCATTTAAAAAATGACCCATTTGTAGTATATTAGGCTTTCTATTGCTATATGACAAATTACTCAAATTTAGCTATTTACAACCACACTAACGTATCATACAAATTTCCTTGGGTCAAGAATGTAAGTACGGGTTAGATGGCTCCCATGCTCAGAATCTCACCAGACTGAAATCAAGGTGTTAGCCAGAACTGCAATCTCATTCTAGTCTCAGGTCATCTTTCAAACTTACTGGTTGTTGGAAGAATTCAGTCCCTGTTGCTGTAGAGAAGGAAGTCTCCCTTTTCTTGCTAGCCGCAAAATGGAATACTCTCAACTCTTAGAGGCTACCCTCAGGACCCCGCCAAAGGTCCCAATCCAATAGGCAGTTCAGGATGTGGTAGCTGGCTTCCTCAAGGACAGCAGGAAAGTCTGCTGTTTGACTCTCTGACTTCTTTTAAGGACTCAAATTATTACATCAGGCTCACATAGTAAAATCTCTCTTTTGATTAGTTCAAAGTCAACTGATGGGGGATTTTTTCATATCTACAACAGCTCTTCTACCATATAAAGTCACACAATCGCGACAATGATACGCCATTATATTCACAGGTCCAAACCACCCAGACCCAAGGGAGGGAATGGAATCTTCAAGGCCATCTGAGAATTCTGTCTACTACACAGGGTTACTTTTTTTTTTTTCCCCCAAATGGCCCTGATGACTCAACAATCTAAAATGTAGAAATATAAATTCAACTCCACACAATCAATTATAAGCGCTACTTGACAAGTAACATGCCTGGAAAATCTTTCAGGGGAAAAAAATGTTTGCAATATATCCCATGTTGAGAAACCTTCTCTAAAAAACTCAGTTCATATAAACATACATTTAAACTTAAAATAATTTTATTATAAACAATGAGTGAACCAGAGAGGCCCAAAAGGAAACTAAGGTGAGTTTTTTAATCTCTCTACTCCCACACATTCCTCCAACTCAATCTTTTCCTTTTTCTTATTCCCTTTACTCTGTGGATGATCCTGCATGGGAAATCTCTACTTGGACCCTCAAAAGATATGGAATTAGTAAAAACCATCATCCTGCTATAATCTGAGTTCCTGAAAAGAGTGATCTAAGTTTCCAGTAAACAAGCAAACAAGCCAATGAGAGAGACTGTGTGTGTGAGAGAAAGACAGAATATTGGCTGGCAACCCTAATCTTACCCCCAACCAATGTAAGTCCTAAAGTTTGTGTTTCAAATTGAATGCTCAGACCTGAAGACTCATGTCCCCCTAAAATCCTCTGTGCAAACCTAACAGCTTTATTCACTGGAAACAAGGCAAAAGTGCCTCAACAAGTGTCTGATAAACAAAACTTGTACCTACACACAACAGAACATGACTCAGCAACACAAAGGACAAGCTGCCAAGTCATGTAACAGCAAGGATAAACTTTAATGAATTTTTCTAAATGAAAGCGACCAGAACCAAAAGAGTTCATTCTGTAAGATTTTATGTATACAACATTCTGGCAAAACTACTGCATCAGTGGTTTCCAGGAGTCAAGGGTAGAAGGAATATTAACTGAGGGGGCTACACAGGGACAGTTAAGGTACCATTGAACACAAATCTCCTGGAAAATGGCAGATCAAGATGACAAAGTGTTAACAGATGATTTTCCCATTGGAAAAAATTTGAATGTTCAGCAAATTCCAAAATTTACATTTATTTTTCTTAGTTTTAAACTCTTTTTTTTTTAATTTCCATTTATTTTTATTAGTTGGAGGCTATTTGCTTTACAATATTGTAGTGATTTTTGCCATACATTGACATGAATCAGCCATGGATTTACATGTGTTCTCCATCCCGATCCCCCCTCCCACCTCCCTCCCCATCCCATCCCTCCGGGTCTTCCCAGTGCACCAGGCCTGGGCACTTGTCTCATGCATCCAACCTGGGCTGGTGATCTGTTTCACACTTGATAGTATACTTGTTTCAACGTTATTCTCTCAGAACATCCCACCCTCGCCTTCTCCCACAGAGTCCAAAAGTCTGTTCTGTACTTCTGTGTCTCTTTTTCTGTTTTGCATATAGGGTTATCGTTACCATCTTTCTAAATTCCATATATATGTGTTAGTATACTCTATAGGTCTTTATCTTTCTGGCTTACTTCATTCTGCATAATGGGCTCCAGTTTCATCCAACTCATTAGAACTGATTCAAAGTATTCTTCTTAATGGCTGAGTAATATTCCATGGTGTATATGTACCACAGCTTTCTTATCCATTCGTCTGCTGATGGGCATCTAGGTTGCTTCCATGTCCTGGCTATTATAAACAGTGTTGCGATGAACATTGGGGTACACGTGTCTCTTTCAGATCTGGTTTCCTCGGTGTGTATGCCCAGGAGTGGGGTTGCTGGGTCATATGGCAGTTCTATTTCCAGTTTTTTAAGGAATCTCCACGCTGTTCTCCATAGTGGCTGTACTGGTTTGCATTCCCACCAACAGTGTAAGAGGGTTCCCTTTTCTCCACACCCTCTCCAGCATTTATTGCTTGTAGACTTTTGGATAGCAGCCATTCTGACTGGCGTGTAACGGTACCTCATATTTTTCTTAGTTTTAAATTCTTAAAGCAGCCTTATACATTAAAAAATGTGTGTATGTTTCTGAACCAATTTTTTCTTTCATTAAGAGTTTGTAACAAACTGAATATCTGAGGGTGAAAATTGATAAATATTAAATGGTGAAAGAAATCATTACCTTTTACTATAAGTAGAAAAGTTCTAAGGCTAATAAGGGATAAACACCTAGACTATTGAATTGCCATTTATTCCTGAAAAATCATCTAATTTCAGCATAATCACAGTATAAATATTTAATTGTTTATCAAAAATATTCAAGGGAGAGATGAGCTTTTAGCTCCTACCATGTAGCTACCTACATTCTGCAGGTAGGTATAAGGAAGTGCTAAACTTTTCAATTCAATTAGAACTTGAAAGCTGCCCACTTTGAGATTCGCTGTCAGTTTGAATTGATTGACATTCACTGTTTTATATTTCTGTGATGTTTTTGTTGTTGTTTATAAGGTTCTTTCACTTTTACTATTTTATTCTATTATAAAATACATGGTTCAGATTCAAAAATATGAAGATACAAGCTATAGCTATAGTTTTACAACAATAAAGAGACGAACCTAGATATATAAGAAGAAAGATTAAAACCTAACTTTAAATTGTAAGAAATGTCTGTCCTTCACACTTGCAAAAATATGAAAAATGGATGGCAAAATATACTGAATTCTCACTGTAATACTTTAATACTAAGAGAAATTCAGCAGAAAGAAGCTTATCTGTCATTTTACCTGAGATGTTTGGAAGGTGAAAATAGAGAAAGGATCTAGGTGATCGCTTGTGCTGATCTCTTGCGGATTGCATTATAGAAAGATTTCACAGTATCCCTTCATTCATCAATAAAATGATTAGATATTTAAATATTCAGAAATGTATTAATAATCCCAAAAATATTTTATCAGTTTTTCCTACAAACCGTTTAAATATCATTCTAGCATTTAAGATAAGAGCAAATAATTGAGACAGTACTAAAAATCAGATAATCTTTTAAAACTTTTTTTCCTTTGTAAATTTACTTGAGTAAAATTGACCTTTTTTGGTGTTCATTAAAGAAATTGTAACACATCCTTGTAACCACCACAACAAGCAGGGTCCAGCAAAGTTTATCAACCCCCCCAGAAACTGCTTAAGTCTATCCCTTATAGTTACAGCATGCTCCAACCCCTGACAAATACTGATTTGTTCTCTTTACTATAGCCTTGCCTTTTCTAGAATGTCATATAAATGAAAAATGCAGTATGTGACCTTTACACGTGGATGTTATATATGGGATATACAAACAAGAGTAATTAAAAAAAAAAAAAACCTTAATAAAATCATGTAGAGCTCATTAAAATAACTATGGAAACATGCCCACAGACTTGGAACTGAAGATAAAATCAGTTTTATAATATATAAGGTCAGAACAAAAGGCTAGAAATGGTACCTTCTTTCAAAAGACTAAAGTGTAAAGCTGTCCCCAAATTCACCTCTCATAAGCATTTATCTTTTAGATATGTTCTACAACTTGACAATTCTTATAAACTGGCTATTCCCATTTCCCCCTTTGGAATATGGGGCCACACAGTTTCCACCTGTTAAGGTCAATTAATTTGTGAAAGAGCTCCAACAGCTTTGAGCAAAAGCTCTTTTCCTTTTATTAAGGAATCAGAATTGCCATATGTTAATTGCTAATCCATTTCTCACCTAGAATAGTGAGACAACACAAAGGCATTATTTACACAGCATATTAAATTACTGCTTTTTAAAAATATAAATGGATATTTCTATAACAATAATGATAAGCTTTCCCACAAGAATTTAACTTTTATTTGTGAATTTATTTTCTCTAGTCCAAATTTAGGAAGAAAACATTGATAGAGGAGAAAAATTCTTTCAAATGATTTTTGATTCATCTTTATAAATGAACTGAAGATTATGGGTATAATAATTTATAATAAAGAACAACTCCATAAATATTAGTTTATTATAGAAAATGCATAACTTTATATCAATTAGGAGATTGTTTTGTTAGCTGGACCTCTCAGAGAGCATAGTGATGGGATAGACAACACTAAATAAAGTTTCTACAACTTCCTAGGGCTGGCATATCTAGAAAGTGATAAAGAAGGTCCCATTTCTTACTTGAATTTATGGTACTTTATTTGTTGTATAGTTTGAATGACAACTGTGAATGTCTAAATATAAGAAAGGTTAAGAAGAAAACTTCCAGACTGCTTGATGGAGCTAAGAATTCTTATCCATTACACAGGTTTGTTAAGGAAAAAAAAAAAAAAATCAGGGTTGGAGAAAAGGAATCAGTATCTCAATTTATGTTTCCTATTATCTGTCATTTTCTCTTTCTTATTATAATAATATAGAATTTCAAACTCTATCAGCCATCTAGCCATCATAGTATTTGGAAACTGGTGAGAATATACAGTTTCACATATACTTCACTACCCTGGAAGTTTGCAGAACACTAACAATGAAATTTGCTCTCATAAATAATAGAATAGCAAAGCTTTGTCTTGAAATACTATGCTTCAATCTTTGCAGATTAGAGAGCTATCACACAAGATGATAAAGGCTAAAATCTCACCCACAATCTGTGAGTCCTTGGAACATGTCTATTTTCCAAATAAATCTCAAAATAATATTTTTATTTCATTCATGTGCAATACAATCTCATGCTACAGCTGATTCATTTCTCCACTAAAGACAATTAGTTCATGTATTTTCCTATACTGGTTATTCTTTTCCATAAACAACTTAAGAAGTCATTAGCCTTGCTTATAACAATAAATGGATATTGAGCCTTATGTGTCAGGTGCTTTATTAGTCAGGTTTTTACAAGAAAAGAGTTATTCAAAAGGGAATCCATTTAGTTTCCCTACTTCCAATCTTCTGAAGACTACGTCTATCCAGGCTTTTGGAGCATTCATTCACATGAAACAATCTAAAACTGCCCAGCTGATGAATTTAATGCTTCTACAAATATGACAAATAGAAGACTCAGCCTTGCATCTGGGGAGCAGCTGAGGATTAGCAATCTGGATGGGCATTCCAGGAGAGGTCAGGAGTAAGGACTCTGGCTATGAGTTTTCAGAAAGGGAACACTGAAATGGAATGGGAATACACCAAAGGAGGGCTTAGAGAGGAAAGAAGAATCTGGAGAGGAAAGAAGAATCAATTCTATGCAAAAGCAAGAAGCAGCATATATCTAGTGTCTGCACTCAACTTCACATTGTCTTTGGCCCCATGGAAAAAATAGGCCTTTTTTTCTTAACTCAGGTAATTAGTGTTCACCCACTAAGTAAATTTGTTCTTTTTAAAAACTGTATTTATTTTACCTGGAGAATATTTTCTTTACAATATTGTGTTGGTTTCTGTCATAGATCAACAAGAATCAGCCATAGGTATGCCCCCTCCCTCTTGAACCTCTGTCTCACCTTCCACCCCATCCCACCTCTCTAGGTTATCACACAGCAGGGGTTTGAGCTCCAGGCCTCACGCAGCAATTTCCCACTGGCTATCTGTTTTTTTTACATATGGTAATTTATATTGTCTATGTTTCCAGGCTACTCTCTCAATTTATCCCACCCTCTCCTTGCCCCACTGTGTGCTGATGAACTGATTTGCAAGTCAGCAAAAGAAAATTTGTTTTTGAAAAGGGTATAGCTTCCTTCACTTTAAGATGTGAAACACAAATCTTCAAATTCTACCCCATTTGTCATGCACTGGAGAGTAGAGAGTCAGGCCAAAAGTAAGACAATATGTTTGTCATATGCTTCCCAGGTGGTGCTAGTGGTAACGAATCTGCCTGCCAATGCAGGAGACATAAGAGACACGGGTTCAATCCCTGGGTCAGGAAGATCCGCTGGAGGAGCGCGTAGCAAGCTACTCCAGTACTCCTGCCTGGAGAAACCCCATGGACAGAGGAGCCTGGCAGGCTATAGTCCATGGGGTCACGAAGAGTCTGACCTGACTGAAGCAACTTGGCCCAGCACACTTGTTCTGCAAATAGCATCTACTGATCCTGCCGCCTGGAGGTACGCCTTTGCCCTTCCTTTAACCTAACTTTGGTTAGGCAGTTCTCCTTTTGCAGATTTGGAATTACGGAATGAGGATAAAAGCAAGAGTCAAGAGAAAAACAGGAAAGAGAGAAACCTCAGATGTTTAATTATTTAATTATATTAATTGATTAACATAAATTGCCTCTGGTTATTTCAGTTTTACACCTGACTTATTTGGGGGCTTGGGCCCTGATAAGCTGACTTTGCACCTAGACCCAGAAAGCTCAGAACAAATCACTGATGACAGCTAGGCAGTGATTCAGAAATTGCATCCGTCTCTAAACCCACACTCTGGCCTGTCTAATCTCACTTTGCTCTTGGTTCCAAATTTGTGATTCCTTACGGTAACTTCACACTTCCCTTAAAACTTCACTTTGCTTCCTCTGCTTTGCTGCTAAGAGACTCTAGCATTTGGACACTAGTTTTTAGTGTCATCTGTGGGCAGCAAAGTGTTAACTCAGCAGACCTAAGTTTCCCAAAAATAATCTCAGAATCCATACCCCAACGCCCTCCCCCACTCAAAATAAAAAAAAAAAAGAAGAGGTGATCTTGGTAAAATAAGTGTGATGAGCAGACCAAAAGTGAACGTCCATATATTTAAGTAGAATTGATGGCTTTTAAAATCAAATCTATGCCTAGATTTTGTGTTGTCTCCCCCTACTCCTTGCTCTCCACTCGACTGTGTGTCTGTCTTTAGTTATAAAAGCTTCCACACTATTGTACTATTATATGCTTCCTTGCCTCTGTGTCTCTGGTCATGCTATTGTCTGTGTTTGGAAGATCTTTCCCCTCTTCTCTATCTTTTGAAATTTTATTTATCCTTCAAGGCTCAGTTCAGATATAACATCTTTGGTAACGCTTGTTATTTGCTGTTGTTGTTCAGTCACTGAGTCATATCTTTGCAACTGCATGGACTGTAGCACACCAGGCATCCCTGTCCTTCACTGTCTCTTGGAGTTTACTCAAACTCATGTCCCTTGAATCAGTGATGCCTTCCAACCATCCCATCCTCTGTCGCCCCCTTCTCCTGCCCTCAATCTTTTCCTAGCATCAGGGTTTTTTTTCTAATGAGTCGGCTATGTGCATCAGGTGGCCAAAGGATTGGAGCTTCAGCTTCAGCATCAGTCCTTCCAGTGCATATTCAGTTTTGATTCCCTTTAGGATTAATTGGTTTGATCTTTTTGCTGTCCAAGGGACTCTTAAGAGTCTTCTCCAGCACCACAATGCAAAAGCATCAATTCTTCAGTGCTCAGCCTTCTTTATGGTCCAACTCTCAAATCCATACATGACTACTGGAAAAACCATAACGTTGACTGTACATACCTTTGTCAGTATAATAATGTCTCTTCTTTTGAACACACTGTCTAGTTTTGTCATAACTTTTCTTCCAAAGAGCAAGCGTCTTTTAATTTCATGGCTGCAGTTACCGTCCACCATGATTTTTGAGCCTCTCACTGTTTCCATTTCACCAGTTAGAATCAATTGTTTACTCTCTGCTAATTTAGGCATTCAGGTTACACTTTATTGGGAAAGCACAGTCTTAGAGTTTGTTGTGTTTATCTTCAGCCATCAGAAGATTAAAGAACAGGAAAAAAAAGTGTCTTAATTATTTTATATCCTCTAATTTGTGGTGATACCCATAATCAACTAGGTTTGTTGCCCCCCTGCCCCTGTATGATTTTTTTTTCTCTGCTTTCCATTCCCAACTCTTAAATTATAATCAAAGTAAAAAGCATAACTGTTATGGAAAAAGTATCAAGACAAGTCTTCTAGCCATACCTTTTCACCAGATTGCAACCAATAAACAACCCATATGAATATTCTGGAATCACTTCTAATCCTAATGCTTTGATCCTAATAAACAGTTAAGTATATGAATTGAATTTGATTAAAGTAAAAAGCTACCCAGTCTCTCTTAAAATATTCTCACTGGCCCACAACTAATCATCTTACTAGTTAGATGACAACTTGATGAAAATTAAGGTTTTTAAGTAACAAATGTTTAAACTAGATTGTAGGATGAAGGTATAAAAGTGGATTTAATTCGGAAACATTATATAAAATATAGAATTATTTTACATGTATATCTAAATATCAGAAAGAATTAATCATTTATCATGAATAAATGGATTGTATATCATACACAAAGAAATTAAAAAGGTCAATTTTTTAAAAATAGCACATTCGCAATCAATATAATTAGTTCTGTGACCATACCACTGCTGTCTTTTTACAGAACTATGACTACTGGATCATAACCAAGTTCGTCAGCTGAATTCCAGCTGCAGAATTCATGTCTCTCATAACTATATGAGAGGGAGAAGAGGACTGCCTCATTTTCAAGCCATAAGTTGAGACCACAGTGTCATCTGGAATATGATAAAGTTTGTGAATGAGTTCATTTTATTTGGAAATCACTTAGAAAAAACAAATATGAAACCAGTGATAATGTATTTTCTGATACGTTTCAGATTTAAGCCACAATTAGAAAGGGTAGCTGTAATGCTATATAAAATAATTTTCCTGCCTATGTCAGACAGTTCATTAAGCTGTCAAAAATAATCCCACTAGACCTATATATAAATATATATAATATATATATATATATATATATACACACATATGTACATAGTGGGATTATTTTAAATTTTTATTTTATTTTATTATTTTAATTATTTTATTATATATATATACACATATATATATATATATATCATCCAGTTACAGATTCTTATAGTATAAGGATTCCATAAAAAGGAAAGAGATTATCACAGCATAATTTTAAATTTAATGATTTAAATCATCTTTTTCCTTTTTGGCCTTTATTTGCATATGATTTTTCTAAAAACTGTAATTTAGCCTATGGAATAGGAAGAAACAACAGTCTCCAGTAAATGTACAGTTGGGATATTTTAGTTAGTCGTTTTTTTTTTAACTTCTAGGTTCATTCCTAGAATTGAAGACATTTTTTCATATTATATATTTTTTCATTGTTTTTTATCTTCAGGTTTTTTTTTTTAAAGCCAAACAATAATAATACTTGATGTTTAGGCATGTAGATGCAAAACATGGTATTTAAGGTCTTCAATGTATGTGCCTACCTTACCTTATTAGCTAAACTTTCTTCTACCATTGTACCATAACAAGATGATACAGTTATACTAACCTTTTCAGATTGCTGAATTGTCCAATAACAATATCTTTCATTTAGTGATATCATGTATAAGTCACAGAACCAAAGACAGTTTGTACTGTAACAAAAATCAGCATAGAATAGTTTAGACTTGCAGATATTTGGGTTCAAATACCTGTCCAATCCTGTAGTACTTATGCAACCAAGGCAAGTTACTCAAATCCTTGTGCCTCATTTACTTCATGTGTGAATTAATGATAATAATAGTACTTAACTCAGAATTTTTTGAACAAAAATTAGTTAATATTTGAAAAGCTCTAAACAAATTGTAAGTGCTCAATAATTGTTAATTGGTATTTTAGCCCTAGCATTGTCACTAAAATCATGTGGAACATCAGGCAAGTCATTTAGCTTGTCAAGTGAAGATAATATACATTCCTTAATTAGTTATTAAGCTTGTTGTAAGTGCAAAGTTTAAAATTTTTAGTATTTTTAGTATTTATGTATTAACTTAAAAGGATTTTTGCAAAAGGAGTGATCTTAAAGGAAATGGAGTAGAGTTAAGGATGTACCAAAAGTATGGACAGAGAAGAAAGAAAGAATAAACCAAAATATTGACTTTTCAATATTGAGCTAAGAATTCTGCAAACACTGAATAGAATGTGTGACACACACAGACCAAAACTAATGATGTTTATAAGACACAGAAACCTGAAAAATATCATAAACTTACAATAGGGCAATTGATTTATAAAATGCATTATGTAAATACTCAACAAATACTCATTATTATAAATACATATCTTCAGAACAATCTTACCATGTGTGTATAGTTTTATTTCCAGTTTACTAGTTGGAGACCAAAAGTTAAGAAAACTTAACTAAATTACCCAAGATCCATAACACAACTAAAATAAAGCAGCACTGAGATGCAAATTGAAGTCTTTTGCAGATAAAGCCTGCGATCCTTCAATAAACTACCTCTCAATTCCAGGAAATGACATCATGTAAGTCTGTCTGAAGCAATGGTGGAAAACTAGGCTTAAACAGCTAACACATTTCACCAAACACTTTTAAAAGATTATGCTTCTTTTCCATTAAAAAGAAATAGAACATATGGTTCAGGTGGCCAGACAAATAAGTGGTAATTGTTTCATCAATATCCTAAAGGAGGAAGTTGAATAATTAATTGAAACTAGAAAAACATTAACAATTCAAGAGTGAGAAGAATTGACATTATCTACTGTTGGTTTGTATAAGGTCAAGTATGTTTTATATTGTACCATATTGGATATGTAGAATTGAATAGGGAATTTCAAGGATTGTTTCGCCACTTGCTTTAACTTTTCACATAGGTTTTAGAAACTAACATTACACTTTACATACACTGGTGAGAAGCAAATTTAATCTACTCTCCCTATATGACACTTTTCTATTTCTACTTTTTTCCTTTGTCTTATGCCCTGCTGCTTCCGCATGTGGACTCTTAGTTTCCCAACCAGGGATAGAACCAGGGCCCCCTGAATTGGAAGCGTAGAGTTTTAACCTGTGGACCAGTAGGGAAATCCTTAACATCCTTCTTATATCCCCTACATTAGTGAAGGTAGTCTAATGACTGCAATCCACAAATGTCAAGATTTCAGTAGCTTACCACAGTAAAGTTTTGTTTCTCATTCAAAACTCCCTCAAATGAGTTTCCCTAATCAGAGTGTAGCTCTCTTTCCAATGTGATTCAGGGAGCTAGGCCTCTTTCATACTGTGAATGTGATCTCTCATCTTCCTCAATTGGTTTCTAAGATTTAGGGACCATTTCAACAGACAGAATAGCAGGTGAAAAATTACACATGGGAGGTCTTATAAGCCTGACCTGGAAGTCTGCAGACTTTATATCATTTCTACTGAATACTCATTGTATATTATGTGTATTGTAATGTATATACTAGTATACATTTCTTTGGCTAGAACTCAGTCACATGGTTATGTAACTGAGGTCACTCATCAGTTAGATCCATTAGACTATGTCTTGCTTAATAAATAATAAACTGTAACCTACCTTCATTGATCAAGCTCACTTTGTTTTCACAAAAACTGGACATACTCCAAGCCTCAAGTAGCCTACATAATAATACGTACACCCAAGTTGTTTTTCAGGAACTCAGGGTCAGTTGTGTCCAGCTTGAGCTCCAGTCATTTAAGACTGATCTGGATAACTGACCCTCAACTTGTCATACACAAGTGTCTGGTCAGTGACCTTTTGACGTCAGAGGGCCAATAACTCCACCCTCGCAACACATCTATGTCGCCTTTTGCTGAACACGCACCCTGTGAAGAGGGCTGTGACTTAGCTGCACCTGCACCGGACAAAAATTACATCACCTTTTTCTTATTTCTAATCGCGTTTCCTTACATTCCTCATGCCTCACACCACCTGCTTCTTTATTTCATAAATATCCAGCCCCTTACCTTCCGTGAGGCAGACTTGAGACTTTTCTCCTGTTTTCTTGCTTGGCTGTTTTGTGAACAAACCCTTTCTCTGCTATAAGCCTCAGTGTCTCGGTATTTGGCTTGCTACACAATGGGCAAAGGAACCTAATTCGGCAACAGTTAGGCCTGTCTACAGGGGAGGATGAGAAAGACAGCCTCACTTTGTGTGTGGGAAGAAGACTTGGTGACAAACTAGCAGGTCTGAGACACAGTCTCGCTACCTGAAAACCATGTCTCATTTTAGAGTTCCACATGTCCAAATACATCAAGGACTGCTCTAGATGCAGTCTTCTTAAGTTTCCTGAGTTATTACCGCATAAGTGTGTTTTTTGCCATAGGTGAGCCCTTAAACAAGTTTGTAGGCTTTTGTTTTGTTTTCATTTTACATTGCTCTTAAGGAGCTTACTCTAAAGGCAAAACAGATTAAGAGTGGGATTCAAGGGACTTTCCTGGTGATCCAGTGGTTACGACTCTGCACTTCCACTGCAGAGGCCACAGATTCAATCCCTGGTCAGAGAATTAAAACCCCACAAGCCATTAGGTGTGACAAAAAAAAGAAAAGAGTTTGATTCAAGAGAAAACATCACAAGTTCAAATGCCATCATGTTTGAGAAGTTGCTTTAACTCTGACTTCATTTTCACATCCATAAAATAATACTCAAAGTATGGTTAAAAAGTCCAACTGGTATAATATATGTAAAGCTCTTAGAAGAGTGCCTGGCACATAGTGAATCCTCAATAAATTTTATCAATTATTTTAAATCTGCCACTTATTATCCATTTGCTTATCTCATTACTTTTATGAAACCAAAACTTCCTAAGGACCATGATCATGTATTTCCTTCAGGATCCTATGCATTCTTAGGCAATGCTCACCTTACACATTCTTAGGCAATGGTACCTTAGGCAATGATAAGTCATTCAATCATGTCTGACCGTTTGCAACCCTTTTAACTATAGCCCACCAGGCTCCTCAGTTCGTGGGATTTTTCAGCCAAGAATACTGGAGCAGGTTGCCATTTCCTTCTCCAGAGGATCTTCCCAACCCAGGGATTGAACCCTCATCTCATGTGTCTCCTGCATTGCAGGTCGATTCTTTACCCTCTGAGCCATTGGGGAAGCACCTTAGGAATATCAGGCAATCAAGTATTTGTTGGATAAAGCAAAGGATTTCTTTCTTAGTTTTTCATAAATATTCTATATGCACTGCCATTATGTATGGTTGAAAAGATAATACATTGGAACAAAATACATAGTGGTGCTTCATATTCAGTTGCAAAATACTAAAATATATTCATAATTTTCCCCATTACTTCACACAGTTTAGTACATAAACGCTCACTTAAATGTATAGGATGATATTTATGATTGAGTTTTACCCTAAGTGCCCTTTATATTAATGTAAACTCTTGAGCAGTAACCAAAAATCATTACAGCTTGATGTCTTTTCAGTGGCCCAAATGAAATGAATTGGTCTCAGTCCAATTCCTAGTGGACAAGTGTCTAAATCAAAAAACACCACCACAATTAGCACTACTTTAGTTAATAGTTTTAACCACTGAGGTCAAGGATAAAATGAATAATAAAATTTGAACTAACCTTGTAATGCAAGTTGTAACTCCTTCCAAAATAGAGGTTGCATAAGTGATATCTGATAACTAGTTAATTTGCAGAATAAAAGGAAGAAAGGAACAGCAATGAGACTGACTAGGAATTTATGTAATTTTATGAAACCGAATTTTCTGTAATAGTCATTCCTTTCCAAAAAATAGCCACTAAAAGTTTGCTTCATGAAAAAATAAGTGTCTAACAAAGCTAACAATTTTCCAAATAAAGATGAGGATTTACTTACAAATATATCTATCTCATTTCCAAGTCACCATATAGAAGACTCTGCTTCTCTCTGAATGTCCACTCCCTTCACTTCCTGCAGACCTCCCCTTCTCTTGTCAGGCCTGGGATTGACAAAGCCTCTCCATGGTTTGTAGTTAATACATATCCCATTTTCAACTAGCTGAAGATACTTACTCAATTCAGTTCAGTCACTCACTTGTGTTCGACTCTTTGTGACCCCATGAATTGTAGCACGCCAGGGCTCCCCGTCCATCACCAACTCCCGGAGTCTACTCAAACTCAAGTCCATTGAGTCGGTGATGCTATCTAACCATCTCATCCTCTGTCATCCCCTTCTCCTCCTGCCCTCAATCTTTCCCAGCATCAGGGTTTTTTCAAATGAGTCAACTCTTCACATCAGGTGGCCAAAGTATTGAAGTTTCAGCTTCAACTTCAGTCCTTCCAATGAACACCCAGGACTGATCTCCTTTAGGATGGACTGGTTGGCTCTCCTTGCAGTCCAAGGGACTCTCAAGAGTCTTCTCCAACACCGCAGTTCAAAAGCATCAATTCTTCTGGGCTCAGCTTTCTTTAGAGTCCAACTTTCTCATCCATACATGACCACTGGAAAAACCATAGCCTTGAGCAGACAGACCTTTGTTGACAAAGTAATGTCTCTGCTTTTTAATATGCTGTCTAAGTTGGTTATAACTTTCCTTCCAAGGAGTAAGAGTCTTTTAATTTCAAGGCTGCAACCACCATCTGCAGTGATTTTGGAGCCCAAAAAAATAAAGTCTGTCTGACACTGTTTCCACTGTTTCCCCATCTATTTCCCATGAAGTGATGGGACCAGATGCCATGATCTTAGTTTTCTGAATGTTGAGCTTTAAGCCAACTTGTTCACTCACCTCTTTCACTTTCATCAAGAGGCTCTTTAGTTCTTCTTCACTTTCCACCATAAGGTTGGTGTCATCTGCATATCTGAAGAGATACTTACTAGCCACTCCTGAATGCCAATTCCAAATTCCTTGGAGAGAAAGACCTACTGGTCCAGGTAAGACAAAGATCTAGGATCACATAGAATAAGAACAACTGCCTTTCTCTTTGAAAGGGCAAGAACTTTCTCTGTGGGAGAATGATGAGGTTTTGTGAGTTAAGTAAATTCCTCCAGAATAGTTTATAACAGACAGTAAAAGCTTCCTCTTCAGCTATTAGATATCACATTTTTTTTACAAACTATTTTAGTTCTTTTTCCATGCTTACACTTTCCTCATCAAAATTTATAAATATTCTTGAAACTACTCTGAGCATTTCTTCTTTGGCATGGAAGGGTAGAAAGGGCACAAAGGAGAGGGAGTCCTAAAAATTAGGTGAAATCTTACATTTCACAGTACATAGCCTCATGTTCTTGAGCATGCTACTTTATACTTCTCAACTGGAAAAAGCATGTAACAAAGCTCTTATCACACTACATGTAATTGCTTATTTATTCAAATCCCTACCCACTTATGCAAAATTCATTTTTTAGAAAAAATTTACTACTTTCTCAACTTAGGCCAAGCACTCTGATAAAACAGGGTATCCAAAGGAAGAGTGGGAGTGAGGAGGGGATCTGACACATTATCTGTACTTACAAATTACTGTAGATTGATGTTTGCACATCCCCATTCATACGTTGAAACCCTAAATCCCTAGGGATGGTATTAGACGGTGGGGATCTTTGAGAGTTGAACTCTTATGAGTGGGATTTGTACCCTCATCAAAGAAATCAGGAAACCTCCCTCACCCCTTTCATCACATGTCACTTGAGATTAAAGTGAAAAGAGAGTTATCAACAAGACGTGGGCTCTCATTAGACACCAGTTCTCTCAGCACCACGATCTTGGACTTCCAGCTCGTAGAAGAGTGAGAAATAACTATTTCCTTTTATAAGCCACCCAGTCATGGTATTTTTCATTATAGCAGCAGACTAAGGCAGAAATTATTATTTGCAACTTAAAATTCCAATCTGCTTTATGAAAAGCTTTACTTATCTTGGTAAAGTTTGAAACAAGGTCCTCCTATGAAAGCGAAGCAGAGAAAATGGAGTTAGAAACTATAAGTTTCTAAAGGACAGAAACTGAATCGTGCTACCTCCAATATTCAGGATTTGATTGGCAACCAATATACTGGAGTTGGTTACCATTTTCTCAAGAGGACATTCGAAACCCAGGGATCAAACCCATATCTCCTGCATCTCCTGCATTGCAGGTGGATTCTTTAAAACTGAGCTACCAGGGAAGCTCCTTCACATGTTTTAAAAAGAACTAAAATTTTGTAGAACATGTGCCCCATTCTCATATCTTGCATCTCTAAGCAACTCTCAAGTGGGAAATTTTCAGGTGAGCTGGATAACAGGGTGACTCCAAGAAAGACTAGTGAGGAATAAACCAACATGAAGATAAGACTATGAGGTAAGTATGAAGTAAAAGCATTCCACTTGTCACATACTCATTGTATCACAGAATCTTTTAAATTTCAAAAGATGTTTAATCTCCTTTAACCTCTATATAGATTACCCAAAAATTCACATAGAATGATGGTTTTGTTTTACTTTACTTCTAATTTCAGACTCTAAACTCAACATTCATATCTCCCAAATGTAAGCAATCCATGAATAGCTACACAATTTAGGGTTATTAATTAGAATAAAGTTGGCAGTTTGACTGCAGAGTTCAGCCTGTTTTCTTGTGATTCTTTAATGCGGTTGACTGCCTGCAAACATTTAAATGATTCCCCTGCCACTTGTCTATGTATTTAAGCAAATAGACTATTGCAAGAACAAAGACCTACTTGGTTTTTCTAATTTGACAGACGATAAAAGAAGGCTTTTGCAGCTTTGTTTTATTTCTAAACTCATTTAGCACCAAGAGCATATCCACTTCGACTTTTTTTGGAACTGGTTCATTATGAAAATGGTCCAATAAGGAGTAGTTGGACCTAGAGTTTTTATCCAGCGTTGAATGAGCCCAAGCTTGTTTCCCCTTTCTTTGTTTTATAATTATATTCTCTTTCAACCCATTCTGTGGTATCCTCCTAAACATACTCTCTTTTGTACTGTTTCCTTTGATTGTGAATACTTCATTATATGTAGCAATTTCTATTATAGGTATACAAAATAAATTCATCAACTGATCTCTAGCTGTCTATTTTTCTAAAATAACCCATTGACAATTTATAATATAGGTGCTTGCTCAAAATCTTATTACTGCATATTAGAGAAATACAAGTAAATGAGCCATTAAATAAATCAGAATAGAAAATATAAATGTTTTGTAACTCTGAGGTTGAGCTATGCCCAAGCCAAAGGCTTGCATGCAGATGGTTTTTGGGATTGTGATCCCAAGAAGCAGATGGTTAGGGGAGGGCAAGGACAGGGAAACATGGAAGGAGAGAAAGTAATGTAAGATTGTAGAATATTAAAAACTAATCATCAGTACACAGCATTTTAACTTCTCTGTAGGCGGGACATTTTTTGTGGTGTCCTGCAATTGTTTTGAATGTGTTTCCAAGTGCTATTTGTTAATTTTCAGAAATACTGATAGGTGATTTTCAAATCATTGGCAATTTGAAAATGGTGGTATTTATACCACATAAATAAGCAAACATTCCCCATCAGAACATGTATATTTTTCCATAGGAACACCATTCATGGATACTTTTATCTGTTCTATCAGGGTCCACAGATTACATTTTTGTCAATAAGTTTTATTGACTCACAGCACCACCCATTAATTTATGTATTACCTTTGCTTTTGCACTAAAGCCAGATTTGGGTAGCTGAGACCCAGATCATACGGCCTACAAACCCTGAAATATTTACTATAAGGCTCATGACAGAAAAATGTTGGTCAGTTGCTGTGTTGAACTATGCTGAGTGAATCATCTGCCTTGGTAAAACAGAGCCCTGCTGCAAGGTTATTACATTTACCACTTTGCCTTTCTTTATTGAGATGATAAGGAGTCTATTCTCACATTTCCCCCAGTAGAGTTCATGTTTATCTGTCCCAGTCCTAGTGCGTTGCTCCCTATATGTAGGTATATTTCGTGATGCCCTAAATACATCTGGCAGCTACAGAAACATTTTAAACAGCAGCAGATTTTAAACTCCTTAGACCCTTGTATAACAATACCCTAAAAAACAGTGCAACAAGATTATCCTTTTTGTGGATTTTAACTCTTTTACCTTTAGCACTATATATGTGAATCCATCATTTGTGTTCAGTTCAGTTCAGTTCAGTTCAGTTTATCCGTCATGTCCAACTCTTTGTGACCCCATGGACCACAACATGCCAGGCCTCCCTGTCCATCACCAACTCATTTACCTAAACTCAGGTGCATTGAGTTGGTGATGCCATCCAACCATCTCATCCTCTGTCGAACCCTTCTCCCCCCATCGTCAATCTTTCCCAGCATCAGGGTCTTTTCACATGAGTCAGCCCTTTGCATCAAGTGGCCAAAGTATTGGAGTTTCAGCTTCAACATCAGTCCTTCCAAAGAATATTCAGGACTGATTTCCTTTAGGGTGGACTGGTTAGATCTCCTTGTAGTCCAAGGGACTCTCAAGAGTCTTCTCCAACACCACAGTTCAAAAGCATCAATTCTTTGGCCCTTAGCTTTCTTTAGAGTCCAACTCTCACATCCATAATAACTACTGGAAAAGCCATAGCCTTGACTGGATGGGCCTTTGTTGGCAAAGTAATGTCTCTGCTTTTTAATTCGTGTTTAGAAGCAAACCCCGTTCCCACCAGAGACGCTCAAACAGCTCAAAAAAACCTTGTGCACACCAGGACCCAGAGACCCCACAGAGACTGAGACAGAACTGTGTTTGAGCATCTCCTGTGGAGGTTCAGGCAGGGGCTCTGGGTGCAGCAGACATGGGTATGGCATTAGCCCTCTTGGAGGAGGTCACGATTAACCCCACCATAGAGCTGCCAGAACTTACACAGGACTGGAAAATAGATTCTTGGAGGGCATAAACAGAACCTTGTTCCCACCAGGACCCAGGAGAAAGAAGCAGTGACCCCACAAGAGACTGACTCAGACTTGCCCAGGTGTGGCCAGGAGTTTCCAGTGCAGACATGGGTCAGTGGTGGCCTGCTGCAGGGTTGGGGTCACTGAGGGTAGCAGTACAGGTATGGGACCTTTTGAAGGAGATCACAATTATCTTTATTACCTCCACCACAGTTTGGCCCCAGGTAAATAACAGGGAGGGAACAAATTTCCTCCAATCAACAGAAAATTGGATTAAAGATTTACTGAGCATGGCCCACAGAAGATACAAAGAACTGTACAAAAAAGATCTTCACAACCCAGATGCTCATGATGGTGTAATCACTCATCTAGAGCCAGAATCCTAGAATGTGAAGTCAAGTGGGCCTTAGGAAGTGTCACTACAAACAAATCTAGTGGAGGTGATGGAATTCCAATTTAGCTATTTCAAATCTTAAAAGATGATGCTGTGAAAGTGCTGCACTCAATATGCCATCAAATTTGGAAAACACAGCAATGGCCACAAGACTGGAAAAGTCAGGTTTCATTCCAATCCCAAAGAGAGGCAATGCCAAACATTGCTCAAACTACCACACAATTGCACTCATCTCACATGCTAGTAAAGTAATGCTCAAAATTCTCCAAGCCAGGCTTCAACAATTCATGAACCATGAACTACCAGATGTTCAAGCTGGGTTTAGGAAAGGCAGAAGAACCAAAGGTCAAATTGCCAACATCAGCTGGATCATTGAAAAAGCAAGAGTTCCAGAAAAACATCTAGTTCTGCTTTATTGACTATGCCAAACCCTTTGACTGTGTGGATCACAATAAACTGTGGAAAATTCTGAAAGAGATACCAGACCACCTGAAGTGCCTCTTGAGAAACCTGTATGCAGGTCAGGAAGCAACAGTTAGAACTGGACATGGAACAACAGATTGGTTCCAAGTAGGAAAAGGAGTATGTTAGGGTTGTCACTCTGACATACTGTCACTCTACTTAACTTATATGCAGAGTACATCATGAGAAAGGCTGAGCTGGATAAAGCACAAGCTGGAATCAAGATTGCTGGGAGAAATATCAATAACCCCAGATATGCAGATGACACCACCCTTATGGCAGAAAGTGAAGAGGAACTAAAGAGCCTCTTGATGAAAGTGAAAGAGGAGAGTGAAAAAGTTGGCTTAAGGCTCAACATTCAGAAAACTAAGATCATGGCATCTTGTCCCATCACTTCATGGCAAATAGATGGGGAAACAATGGAAACAGTGACAGATTTTATTTTTTTTAGCTCTGAAATCACTGCAGATGGTGACTGCAGACATGAAATTAAAAGACACTTGCTCCTTGGCAGGAAAGTTAAGACCAATCTTGACAGCTTATTAAAAAGCAGAGACATTACTTTGCCAACAAAGGTCCATCTAGTCAAGGCTATGATTTCTCCAGTGGTCATGTATGGATGTGAGAGTTGGACTCTAAAGAAAGCTGAGTGCTGAAGAATTGATGCTTTTGAACTGTGGTATTGGAGAAGACTCTTGAGAGCCTCTTGGACTGCAAGGAGATCCAACCAGTCCATCCTGAAGGAGATCAGTCCTGAGTGTTCATTGGAAGAACTGATGTTGAAGTTGAAACTCCAATACTTTGGCCACCTGATATGAAGAGCTGACTTATTTGAAAAGACCCTGATACTGGAAAAGATTGAAGGTGGGAGGAGAAGGGTTCAACAGAGGATGAGATTGTTGGATGGCATCACCGGCTCAATGGATATGAGTTTATGTAAACTCCAGGAGTTGGTGATGGACAGGGAGGCCTGACATGCTGCAGTCCATGGGGTCACAAAGAGTCGGACATGACTGAGTGACTGAACTGAACTGAGCATGGCCTTGCCCATCAGACCAAGACTCAGTTTCCCCCTCAGTCAGTCTCCCATCAGGAAGCTTCCATAAGCCTCTTATCCTTTTCCATCAGAGGGCAGACAGACTGAAAATCACAATCACAGAAAACTAACCAATCTGATCACGTGGACCACAGCCTGGTATAACTCAATGAAACTATGAACCATGTTGTGTAGGGCCACCCAAGACAGACGGGTCATGGTGGAAAGTTCTGACAAAATGTGGTCCACTGGAGAAGGGGATGGCAAACCACTTCAGTATTCTTGCCTTGAGAACCCTATGAACAGTATGTAAAGTATTATTTGTGTAGGTACTTGCTTAGTGTATGTCTCCATCTTAGCCCTCAATTTTGCAAGACCAAGGTCTCCATTGAGGGCTTCCCAGGTGGCTCAGTGGTAAAGAGTCCCCCTACTAATACAGGAGATACCAGAGACATGGGTTCAAACTTTAGGTCAGGAAGATTCCCTGGAGTAGGAAATGGCAACCCACTCCAGTAGTCTTGTCTGGAAGAGTCCATGGAATCTCAAAGAGTCTGACAGGACTGAGTGCCCACACACATACACAGATTGTCCCTATTATTCCATCCAATGACTTCAGTTTGTCTCTGACCCCAGAGAGCCATGGAGCAACTTTGATGTTCATAGAGTGATCTTAAGACTCTGTTTCTCTACGTGTTTACTAGGTCTTTGTTGGATTCCATTTTCTCCTCTCCTGTTTCTTACTCCCATTATCCCACCTCTAAAATAAAATGTGCTTAGCTCATACATTGCTAAAGCAATATACAAAGCTTCTCCTTGATTCTTGGGCTTTTACTATATTTCACTATTCTCATGGAATTTTAGAATGTTATTTAATTCAATATTTACATAACTATATTTATTTTTAAAGCACAGCTGCTCTTTCCCATATTTGACTATTTCACTTATTAACTGTTAATCCCATTACTAACCATAATATTAATAGCTGATCAGAATGTAATAAAATTTAAAAACATGGGAAAGCCTTTTTAAAGAACTGGATGCCAAATATAATTCTTGCTTTGATTAAAATTCATTCTATTTTTTCAAATATATTTTGAAATTATCTTAATCTAAAATGCAACCATAAATACCAAAACTAAAAACGTACCATGTTTTAACTTCCTTTTCTAAGATTCTAAATATTAGACAAGTGCCACATTTTTATAATTACCAAGAAAAGAAAAAGAGTTGAGTTAGTTCGCCCCCTTTCATCATCAAAACACGTTTTAGATGTTCTATTTATCAAGAATCTTGCCATGGATGAAATCCAGCTAGAACTAAATTAAGCAAAATGCAAATAGACTCAGGGGTGAAAGTTGGATGTATTTGGCTAGCTCCATGAGATCCTCTCTGTTTCTCTCTGTCTCTCTAGGGCTTCCTCAATAGTTCAGTTGGTAAAGAATCTGCCTGCAATGCAGGGGATCCCCGTTCGATTTCTGGGTTGGGAAGATCCACTGGAGAAGGGATAAGCTACCCACTCCAGTATTCTTGGGCTTCCCTGGTGGCTCAGCTGGTAAAGAATCTGCCTGCAATATGGGAGACCTGGGTTCCATCCCTGGGTTGGGAAGATCCCCTGGAGAAGGGAAAGGCTACCCACTCCGGTATTCTAGCCTGGAGAATTCAATGGACTGTAGAGTCCATGGGGTCGCAAAGAGTTGGACACGACTGAGCAACTTTCACTTCACTTTTCTGTCTCTCTCTCACTCTGTCTCTTGTTTTTACTTCACCCTCTGTTGGCTTTATTCTGAGGCTGATTGTATACATGTAACAAAGCAATGTCCTAAAACAGCTTTAGCTTGCATATTACCAGATAGACACCAAAGAGAAAAAGAGCCTATTTACCAGTAGCTCAAGAAAATGTGTCCTGGTGATTTTGATAGTCCATACCAGTAGGAACACATTTATCTTTTCCTAACTCAATCAGTGTGTCTGGGGAAAGTGATATACTGTGATTGACCAGGGATGGATCACATGCTCTCACTGTGGTATTTGAAGCATAGCCACTTAAAAGCCTCAAACAATAATGAGTTCTTAAAAAAAAAAAATTAAACAGTGGAGGGAGAGAAAAGAGGGTCATTGTGCCTACCATTGTCTTTTCTATCGATGATAAATAGCTGCTTGTTCCTAAAGTGAAAATTCACACTATGATCAAAGTGTATACTAACATGAAATATAAATAAAAACTGAATACTATTGCTCTTCTCTGAAAGGGTTTGCTCCACCTCAGATGAAAGAATAATGAATAAATGGATGAATGAATGAATGAGTGAGTCATGAAGCTTGGACTTACCTTCTCTGTCCAGGGTAATTCTCACATTCAAGAACTTCAAATTCAAACCAACTACTTTTCAATTCCTAAAGAAGTAATATCAACCAGGGGTTGAAGTCATCACCTGTCCAGTATGTATTTGCATTCTTGAAACAGGCCCAAAACCAGAGAAGCTAACAGAGACAATTTAGGCCTGGGGAAATAGTCAAGTTTCAAAGCAAAGTTCTAGTTCTCAAAAACATGAATATTAAAGTCTTTCTTCACATATCTCTTTTAAGACAAGGAAGTTATAATCTAATAGCTCTCTTGAAACTAGATTTTGTAAATGGTCTCACTTTTCAATGACCTAAAATTCCAATCACTATAGACATTAAACAATAAAATTTGGATTATTTAACCATCAGCAAAGAGCTTTCAATAACTTATTCATTTGTGCAATTTTTGCCATGTTGCTTTGAGTAAGTCACAAGTCACTTCTTTTTTGAAATACTCTCCATTCTTCCTCCCAATGCTTAGTCCCTTACCTTTCCTATCTTTTCCTTATCCTTTCCAAATTCCATACTAAACACTCCAGATTGAATGAATCTATTTGCTTGGTAAACATAGCATTTGATTTTACCATTTATTTTATCAATTGGTAATAATGAGTGTGTGTGGGTGTGTGTGCATTTTCTCTATAAGATGGTAAATATGTTGAGAACATAGTGCTATTAATAATTATATCTCTAGTTTCAAGTCTAGTGGAATACTAGTGATTATCCAGTAAAATAGTTAATTTCCAATTTTCAAATGGAATTACCTGTCTATGGTGTTTGGGAAAAAAATCAAATCTAATTTTGAAAGAATAGGAAGCCTTCATGTGGATTCTGATTTCAATTTCTTGGCACTTTTAAGAGTCCTAGACATTACTTGTTATGATTTCAAATTCAAAACATAAGACTTGTTTCCTTGATATGTGCAATGAGCCATATTTTTTCTCTTTTTCTGTTTAAAAGCAAGGAAAATAGTATATTTTGTGGATAAAGGCACAAATGAAGCTAGTGTAGAGACTGAGACAGAAGCTTAAATGGTCACGTGCAAATATATTACATTTGATGGATGTTTACATATTTTCACTTTGGAGTCAGTTTGATCTTGTATGAAGCAAGAAGGAAAGATACTTTTACTTTTACTTAATGAATCAGTAACTGGAAAATTAGAAAATTAAGGAACTAGGGCAAATTCATGAATCAAGTTAGTTCAGGAGTTCAGCATGTAAAATGGAGTAGGATTATAATTACGGTAACATGTTTCTATGTCCTTTACTTATTATTACATTACATTTGACCAGAAAATCACTCCTTTTAGTATCTTTTTTTTTTTTTTTTCACATTTTGAAACAGAGGTTAAATAGCCCTCACCTTATAAAGTCCTGGTGAGGAGAAGGAAAGAATGCGTGGAAAGCACTGTTTAATAGGAAGTAGTGCTTTGCAGCCACTTCAGCAACTTTCTCTGATGTTATCCTGCCAACCTGCCTCATTTAAGAAAATGTTTGCTTAGAAAAGACAGAGCAAAGTGCAAAATAACCGTATGTTGAATGTGCTGACCATATTAAATTCAACCGTATGTTGAATGTAAGGAGAAAAAGAGACGTAAGAGACACAGGTTCCATCCCTGGTTTGGGAAGATCCCCTGGAAGAAGGCACAGCAACCCACTCCAGTATTCTTGCCAGGACCTTGGTGGGCTACTGTCTGTAGGGTTGTGAAGAGTCAGACAGGACTGAAGAAACTCAGCACAAGAAGAAAAGCAGTAAAAAAAAAACAAAAACCAAAAAAACTCTAGTCTGACATTCATTCTGCAGACCAAAAAGAAGTGTTATTGGTTGAAAATGGATTAAATGTCATGGGAGAAATGGCTTATGGCTGAAGGTGGTGAAGGAATCTTAGTGTACCAGCAGCAGGAAGAGAATGTATAAGAACCAAACATCAATCCCCATGATATACTTGAAGAGAGGATAGTTGAAAAATTAGCTAAGACCTATCCCAGACAATGGGCTTCCCAGATGACACTAGTTTAAGTAAAGAACCCGTCTGCCAATGCAGGAGACATAAGAGACATGGGTTCCATCCCTGGGTTGAGAAGATCCTCTGTAGGAGGGCAAGGCAACCCAATCCCCTTGCCTAGAGAATTCCATGGGCAAAGGAGACTGGTGGGATACAACCCATAGAGTCGCAAAGAGTCAGACACAACTGAAGCAACTTAGCACACACACATACTAGCCAATGCAAGAAAATTTTGCAGCCTTATAGCAGTTTTCTACATCAAAGTACCAGTTTCAAGGACTAAGACACCCAAGTATAAATTTAAGGGAAAATGTGCCAGTATTAATGGTGCACCTTTTCATATGCAAGGTAATTGGTATTTACTGACTTCTAATCAGTTGAGTTCAGTCGCTCAGTCGTATCCGACTCTTTGGGACCCATGAACCGAAACACGCCAGGCCTCCCTGTCCATCACCAACTCCTGGAGTTCACCCAAACCATGTCCGTTGAGTGAGTGATGCCATCCAACCATCTCATCCTGTCGCCCCCTACTAGTTCTGCCTTCAATCTTTCCCAGCATCAGAGTCTTTTCAAACGAGTCAGCTCTTCGCATCAGGTGGCCAAAGGATTGGTGTTTCAGCTTCAACATCAGTCCTTCCAATGAACACCCAGGACTGATCTCCTTTAGGATGGACTGGTTGGATCTCCTTGCAGTCCAAGGGACTCTCAAGAATCTTTTCCAACACCACAGTTCAAAAGCATCAATCCTTTGGCATTCAGCTTTCTTTACAGTTCAACTCTCACATCCATACATGACCACTGGAAAAGCCATAGCCTTGACTAGACAGACTTTTGTTGGTAAAGTAATGTCTGTGCTTTTTAATATGCTGTCTAGGTTGGTCATAACTTTTCTTCCAAGGAGTAAGCTTCTTTTAATTTCATGTCTGCAATCACCATCTGCAGTGATTTTGGAGCCCAGAAAAATAAAGTCACCCACTGTTTCCCCTTATATTTGCCATGAAGTAATGGGACTGGATGTCATGACCTTAGTTTTCTGAATTTTGAGCCTTAAGCCAACTTTTTCACTCCCCTCTTTCACTTTCATCACGAGGCTCTTTAGTTCTTCTTCACTCTCTACCATAAGGGTGGTGTCATCTGCATATCTGAGGTTATTGATATTTCTCCAGGCAATCTTGATTCCAGCTTGTGTGTCATTGAGCCCAGCTTTTCTGATGATGTACTCTGCCTATAAGTTAAATAAGCAGGGTGACAATATACAGCTTTGATGTACTCCTTTCCTGATTTGGAACCAGTCTGTTGTTCCATGCCCAGTTCTAACTGTTGCTTCCTGACCTGCATACAGGTTTCTCAAGAGACAGGTCAGGTGGTCTGGTATTCCCATCTCTTTCAGAATTTTCCACAGTTCATTGTGATCCACACAGTCAAAGGCTTTGGCATAGTCAATAAAGCAGAACTAGATGGTTTTCTGGAACTCTCTTGCTTTTTCAATGATCCATCAGATGTTGGCAATTTGATCTCTGGTTCCTCTGCCTTTTCTGAAACCAGCTTGAACATCTGGAAGGTCATAGTTCACATATTGCTGAAGCCTGGCTTAGAGAATTTTGAGCATTACTTTACTAGCATATGAGATGAGTGCAATTGTGTGGTAGTTTGAGCAATCTTTGGGATTGCCTCTCTTTGGGATTGGAATGAAAACTGACCTTTTCCAGTCCTGTGGCCACTGCTGTGTTTTCCAAATTTGATGGCATATTGAGTGCAGTACTTTCACAGCACCATCTTTCAGGATTTGAAATAGCTCAACTGGAATTCCATCACCTCCACTAGCTTTGTTTGTAGTGATGCTTCTTAAGTCCCACTTGACTTCACATTCCAGGATGCCTGGCTCTAGGTGAGTGAGAGTGATCACACCATCGTGAATATCTGGGTCATGAAGATCTCTTTTGTACAGTTTTTCTGTGTATTCTTGCCACTTCTTCTTAATATCTTCTGCCTCTGTTAGGTCCCTACCATTTCTGTCCTTTATTGAGCCCATTTTTTCATGAAATGTTCCCTTGGTATCTCTTATTTTCTTGACTTACTTCTAATATTTGAAACCAAAAAGTTACTGCAGACATTTATATTAAGTGTGAGGGAAACTGTGTGTAAACTGGGTATTGTAAGGTCTGAGTTAGCAATTAAGCCACTTTGTAAGAGTTCTTCCGAGCTGTAAATGTTACAACTTTCTATTTCATTTAATACTCAATGAATACTAACTTTAGATTCATTCTAATTCTCATGAATAAATTCTTCCATTTTAGTAATACAGTTACAGATAATACAGATATTTTAAATGTCTCTCTAAGAGTTTATTCACATGATGTTCTTGCTCTACCTGGAAAAAAGTTAATATAATAAAATAATGATCCTCTTAATACTTTCATTTTGATAGTTATTTACCTGAAATAAGAGTGTATACCTCTGAAATGAGAGGTAAAATGTAGTTCCTTAGAATGGGCCCTAAATTCAAAGAGTTCTTTAGGAAGAAAATATAATTGAAGAACAAAAACAGATATCACTGATATCTATTTTTTATTCTAGTTACTGCTATTGTTACATGAAAAACTGCTGACATAGGTACAGAAATCAAAAGAGATACATTTGGGTAGCTTATATAAGATTTTGAAATAATCCTGAGATAAAAATCGGAACTGCTAGGTTTTAAAATAATAACATAATCAAGTCTCTCTGAATTAGGAACTCAAAGAACCATTATGAAGATGACAATATGATGAAGTCAAGGGCTCAAAGTTAAGAAAAATACCTATTTAGAAATGGATTTACCAACCATAGATCCAAACAAATGGGACCCTGCAAATGGATTCACTACGTTGAGGAAACAGAAAATATTCCCTTAAAAAGTGTTGAATTAGAATATAGATTTTTCCCATCCACTGACTTGCATATCCACACAGCCCCATATTTAGCTTCTTAAGAAACTGGTGCCTTTATTAGAAGAAGAGTTCCAAGTTCACCTTGCATGGATAAGTGAGTACTTTCTTTCCATTTCTCCACAGTCAATACAAGATCTTTGAAAGGTGTGGTACTAACAAGGGACTTTAAATTTTTTTAAAAAATTGAACTATCTATGCATATTATTTGTCAAAAGAACTTGGAAAATAAGCGAGAAAAAATATTACACAAAGTGAATAAAATTTTGAGCCATAACTAGAATATACTACAGACATCGAATAGAAATGTAAAAGATTACAGGGAGAAAAGAGCCACTGTTTTTAACTAATCTTCAAGCCAGTGTTCATTGTGACTTAAAGCTATTAAAAATAGCATATATATAAAAAGGACTCACTCAGTGCCCTAGAACAGTATAGGTAAACAATGTCTTAGAGGCCAAGTCCAGCCTGCTACATGTTTGGTGTGCGTTGTTTTTGTTTGTTTTTTAACCACTAATGGGAATGGGTGTTATTTTTAATAATGTTTATAGTAGTGTTTAATAATGGTTTAATAGTGGTTATAAAAACAATATCAAGAGAAGAATTATACTTGGTGGTTATAAATTATACATGGTGGTTAATAGTGGTTATAAAAACAATATCAATAGAAGAATTATACTTGGTGACATGTGAAAATTATTTAAAATTTAAATTTCAGAATCCAAGATTTTACTGTGACACAGTCACACTCATTCATTTACATATTTTCTATGGCTGCTTTCACACTGCAAGATCAGAGTGGAAATGTTGGGGGCAGAGACCATATAACAGCCGTACCACCTAAAAATTTTGTTAGCTGACCCTTTATAGAAAAAGTTTGCCAACCATTGTACTGGAATAAGAATATAATAGAAGAGAAGACATCTCTGTCTCAGCCACTTTCATAAATGTACATAGAGCTGGGGAAATATATTTTGTTCCCTGGTTAGGCTGTTCTAACTCTAGTAGATAGTTTCACAACGGCCAGGAGAACAAGACATGGATGCTCAGAAATGAGTTGAAATAGAAGTGATTTGGAGTAAAGAATTCATACCTTCTATTGAAACCCATTGTTCTTTCAAAATCTCCCAAACTTTCATTGTTGGTGAAGCACAGGAAAATGAGGACAGATTAGAAAGTACCAGAAAATCTGGATCAAATTCAAACTGAAGCATCGGGACGAATCTGATAAAACAGAAGGGATAAAAATGTCTCTGCCTTTAAAAGATGAAAGATCCCAGGGGGCTGAAATAAATATTTTCCTTTCTTAATCAATGGACTCCACTAGTTACAGGTTAGGACTGGACCTAAGAAGAATTATTGTGCTTGCATTCAGAACTCAGTCAGGATAGAATTGGTTACACATTTGCTCTAATTTTGGCCAAAAAAAAACAACTTTTCTTGGTAAATACCTATTAATATTATAAAGTACGCACAATCTATTTTTCAAACTACTGTTCAATGACACCTAGAAAGAACAGGAAATAAATGGTGAATGCCCTTCCCCCAGTCTAAAGTACAGAAAAGAGACTGTAATAAACCCAACAAGGCCCTGCTTGGCAGTGTTTCTAGAGTTTTTCCAGATAATTACTCAACGCTCACCAAGCCCTCCTTCTCTGCTCCCAAAAACAGAATTAAAAGAAAGTTAGGGTGTGATCAATTGCCAATAAAAGGATTGTCTGAAAGTCCAATTTAAATATTGCCTTTGAAGGCATTCTGTGAAGGCTGACCAGGGTAAATGTGTTAAAAGGGTAAAATTTTTAAATTATAAATTCCTCAGTTCTTTCTACCTGTTAACTAAATAGAATGTACTCTCCCTATTTAGTTTCTCCTTGATGAAGTGTGTCTTTGTTAGAATATTATGATATAGACTCAGATAATAGTCAGAAAGAAGAAAGAAGTAGGTGGAGTAAGGAAAGCCTTTTTGTGAGATACATAGCAAAAGTAAAGACTGGGAAATAAATCAGAAAGAAAAACCTGCATTAATTGAGACACTGAAAAATGAGTTCTGTTATCACTTATTTACACTGATATATTTCGAGGTATTGGCTTTAGAGAAAGACAGACTCCAAAGCAATATAGAGTAGAAGAGAATTAGAGAAAAGAGAATATGAATAGAGTCCCGAAATTTGGATAGCAGAAGTATCACTGCATTTAGTTTTCTGCATACTTATTTGCATATGAGAGTGATATCAGTTCTAGGATTCAAAAAGTTTGTAATATACTTTTATCATGTAGAGCACATATTCAGTAAATGATTGCTGCATAGACCTTTTATTTGGAATAGTACTTTATTCATAGGAAGTGAATCGGATTCATAACCTGGGTGACCAGCCATAGAATTTCACTGCACCCTAAAGACTGTTGGTTGACCTGTTTTAGGCATGCCATCTTGGACATCCCTTTGCCCTCATATTAGTGTTAATAAATCATTTTTTTAATAACCTTTCCCCATAATTTGTAAGCAGTTAGCCATAAATCCTAATTTTTGAGATGATATGATACTATTTACTTTTCTAGGAAGACAATAGAATCTCAATATTTCTCTACTCTTGAGAATATCTTGACAGCTTATTTCCCTCTTATGCTCTAAAAGGAAAATAAGTATAATCAATGCACAGTGAAATATTTATGTGCATAACTTCCTTTCTAATGCATTATCAAAATATCTGTTAGCACCACTTAAACAAAAATTTAGAACATTGTGTTTCTCTAATCAGATAATGTCACAAAATCTTTAAAATGTAATGGACTAGCACACTTTTGGTGGCATTTTGATGTGCTGAAACAGAAATCTGGCAAAATTGTCTCCAATCAGACCTCCCCCCAAATGTGAGGAGATAACTTATACTCAAAGACTGAACACTTTTTTTTTTCAACCTGGAGAATACTGTTTTTAAAAGTGTCTATTAGAGATATTCTGCAACTGAATAGGAAGGTGAATATAAGTGAAAAGCAAACATATTCAAGAGAATGACTTTTGATGAACGGCAAATACTTCACTGAAGAGAAATATCTGTCAAAGAATCAGTAAAACATATGCACTCATTCAATCAGTTCAACAATAATTTATTATCTTCTTCATGAAGGCAATGAATTAGGTGTTCGGGTATAAAGATGAGAAAACCAGAGTAACATGAAATAAATATTCCAGTTTCCCCGCTCTAATGCCAAATGTGCTAGAGAGTCACAGTGTACTATTGGGGAGAGAGAGGAATTATGCTGACTGTGGGACTGAGGATGACTTCATGTCACATGTGGGTTTAAGCTGGGACTTCAAGGATTATAACTAGTTGTGACAATATGGGGGAATGTAGAAAAAAAAAAACTGAACAAAGTAGAAAAATTCACAGGGAATGAGGTAGGGAGGAGAGGTGTGAGTGAATACAATACAGGAATTAATTCCAAAAACACATCAGAGATGGAATTAATAGGGCATAATGGCATAAGATTAGGATAAGAGAGCCAAGGTTGGAAAGTTTTCATTTGGAGCATCTTCCTGCAAAGTTAGCTTCCTAAGTGATTCTGAAAATTCAGGATAAAATGTAAATTTTCAGGATAACTAAATTCATTCAGTTTTGAGCATATTATACTTGAGTTGACTATAGGACTTTGAACTAGAAATAACCAGTAAGCAGTTAAAATCTTTGTTTCTGGGCCACAGGAGGAGCTTCAGTCAATTATTCATTCAGTCAGTAAATATTAAGTATAATGTGCTAGGCACTGTGGTGGAAAAGAAAGTATAAAAATTAATTAATATGATCCCCCTCTTTAGAGGCTTCCAAATTAATGGTAGAGCTAAACCTGTAAACACACAACTAGAAATCAATGTGAAATGTGTCCTACTCAAAAAAAAGGAATTACATACAAAAGGTCATAGAAGGAAAATGGGAGACATACAACTCCATCTGAGAAGGGAAAGTTGGCTTCAAGGCAGGGATATTTCTAGGCAAGTTGGACCTTGTCATCTGACTCATTTTGGCTAGAACTCCTCCTTATGGGGCTTCCCAGGTGACTCAGGGATAAAGAATCTGCCTGCCAAAGCAGGAGCCGCAGAAGTGGGTTTGATCCCTGAATTGGGAATTTCCTCTGGAGAAGGAAATGGCAATCCATTCCAGTGTTCTTCTGAGATCCCATGAACAGAGGAGCCTGGCGAGCTATAGTCCATGGGGTCACAAAGATTCAGACATGGCTGAGCAACTGACAAATAGATGGGGAAACAGTGGAAACAGTGGCTGACTATTTTTCTGGGCTCCAAAATCACTGCAGATGGTGATTGAAGCCGTGAAATTAAAAGACGCCTGCTCCTTGGAAGGAAAGTTATGACCAACCTAAACGGCATATTAAAAAGCAGAGACATTACTTTGTCAACAAAGGTCCGTCTAGTCAAGGCTATGGTTTTTCCAGTGGTCATGTATGGATGTGAGAGTTGGACTCTGAAGAAAGCTGAGCGCAGAAGAATTAATGCTTTTGAACTGTGGTGTTGGAGAAGACTCTTGAGAGTCCCTTGGACTGCAAGGAGATCCAACCAGTCCATCCTAAAGGAGATCAGACCTGAGTGTTCATTGGAAGGACTGAAGTAGAAGCTGAAATTCCAATACTTTGGCCACCTGATCCAGAGAGCTGACTCATTTGAAAAGACCCTGATGCTGGGAAAGATTGAGGGCAGGAGGAGAAGTGGATGACAGAGCATGAGATGGTTGGGTGGCATCACCGACACAATGGACATGGGTTTGGGTAGACTCCAGGAGTTGGTGATGGACAGGGAAGCCTGGCGTGCTGCAGTTCATGGGGTCACAAAGAGTCTGACACAACTGAGCGACTGAACTGAACTGAACTGAACTGAGCGACTGACTCTTTATGGACCTGGGTTTCATCCCACTGAGAACCTGCATAGTGGTACCACTCTAAGGTAATGCATTTAACATATCTCTGTACCCATCCTTACGGCTGCACCTGCCACTTGAAATGCAGTTTTCTCATAAGTCTAATAAAGTAGGTAATAGGATATTAAAGATACATAGTATTTCCAATATAGGGGCTTCCCCTCCTTGAGCTCAAAACATGTACATATTACTGTCTGTTATCTTTACTTGATTGCAAACTTACAATAGTCAGAACAAATGTGTTGATAAACCTTCTAACTTCTCACTCTGTAACCATTTGCTTCTCTCTCAAGATTCCTCATCTCAGCAAATGGCACCTTTGTTCTGGTTGCTCAGTCAAAAAACTGAAAGCTGTTTCTCTCACATTCTCACATCTGAATGGTGTCTCTGATTCTGCCCTGCCTCTCAGGACAGCATTTAGAGTGATTTGAAAGAAAAAAAAAAAACTGATCTAGCTATTCTTCAGTTTGGGCTTTCCAACCTTCTCTGAGGAAAAGGGAAAATCCTCAGTATAATCAAGAGGGCCCTAAACAACATTTCTGATTTCCTATCTTGAGTCACTCCAGGCATTCACACTTCCCTGTTATTTCTCAGATACAACAGGGATATTCCCATCTCGAGGCCTTTGCTATTTCCTCTGAACCAAACATTCCTTCCTAGTCATCCCTAGGCTTACTGTCTCCCCTCAATCAAGACTTAACTTAATTTTCTTGTTTTTAGCAGACAAAACCTGCTGTGATCATGTTATATAAAAGTTTAACCTCATTCCTCATACATACACACATGCAATACGCTTCCTCTACTTTGTCGTTGTTTTACTATTTAATACTTTCCACTAGAATGTAACTTCCATGAGGTCAGAGAATTGTTCATTTTTTTTTCCACTGTTATAGCCTCTGTACCTAAAACAGTGCCAGAAACATAAGGGGTGACCAATAAATAAGTCAAATTAATACTTTAAAGCTAATGAATTATAATCCTTGTTGTTGTTCAGTGTCTCAGTCTTGTCTGACTCTTTGTGACCCCATGGACTGCAGGCTTCCCTGTCCTTCACTATCTCCCAGAGTTTACTCAAACTCATGTCCATTGAATCAATGATGCCATTCAGCCACCTCATCCTCTGTCACCACCTTCTCCTCCTGCCCTCAATAATCCTTGAATAATTGCTAAACACGGTACTTTAATAGAAAGGAAGGAAGGGAGGGATGGAGAGAGGGAGGAAAGAAAGATAGTAAGACATGAAGTTAGAAAAGAAAGGAGAGATGAAGGGAGATGAAGATGGAAGGAAGGCAGAAAATTAGGAAAGAAAGGAGTGATGAAGGGAAGGAAGGCAAGAGGGAAGGTGGGATGGGATAAGGGAAAGAGGAAGAGGAAAAAAGGAGAAGAACAAAGAGAAGGAAAATGGGCATTTTCCAAGACAATTTACCACGTTTCCATGCAAGATACTTGCCCATAGTAGAAGAGGCTCACTTCTAGATCTCGCTGCTACAGCTAAAACTGAATGGAGAACCAAATTATCCAAGATGTCAGCATTAAAGAAAGAATGCATATATGATAAAGAACGAATCCAAGAAGCAAATTCTGCTTTGTATCAGTTAGTTCCCCTGTTAACACTGGACTTTTCCCAATTACCAAAGTAGAAGTCATCACTCAATTTTTAAATTTTACTTAACATTGTTTTGTGTATAAGCCTCTGATGGTACTACTGGCAGCCAGAATAACTGATTTCATATTTTAATTGCTTCCACCTGATTGTGAAATAAAGAGGGTTATGGTAGCATTTCATTTCTCTTTGATCCCCAATCTAGCATACTACCTGTCATATAATAAGTCTTCAGTAAATTGGCTGAATTTAATTGTGCAGGCAATAAAGAAATATAAAGAGCAAACTTAGAATTACAAGTTTTTTCAAATTTAACTTTAAGAGACACCTCTACCCCTCCTTCCCCATCCTGTCCTTCAGTATGGTCAGATTTGAATGAGTTATAAAATGAACACTCATACACACACATACACAACACATTTATTTTTTCCTATGTAGCCATGCCCCTAAAGTTCTCAGTCTTTCAGGTCACCCTTCAACCTATCTTTAAATGTAAAGGTTATTTACCTAGAGCCGATACCTTGCAGACTATGAGAAATCCAGTGCCTTCCCCCAGGACTTTGGTATTTGCAGTTTATTTCCTCTGGCCAGGTGACCTAGATGGTGGGAGGAGGCCGGTGGGAAGTCCGTCCCAGGCAAAGCCGTATATGTACACATAAGGTCGATTGACTTCCTTGTACAGCAGCGCGTGCTAAGTCGCTTCGGTCATGTCTGGTTCTTTGAGACCCTGCGGACTGTAGCCCGCTAGGCTTCTCTGTCCGTGGGATTCTCCAGGCAAGAAAACTGGAGTGTGTTGCCAGGCTCTCCTCCAGGGGATCTTCCTGATACAGGGATCGAACCCGTTTCTCTCACGTCTCCTGCATTGGCAGGTAGGTTCTTTACCATGAGCCTAAATCCCAAAGAAAAAAGAAAAAGTTATGGGTTTTTTTTACTCACTTCCATTACCAAATGCACAAACCAACTTCTCCTTCTGTCTTATAAATTATCACTCATCTGAGATCTTTGAATTGAATGTTGTATTTAAAAATAACATAATAAAAATTAAAATTAACCATTAGGTCTGAAAGATTTCCCTTTACTCCATGTCCCTAGTGTTTGCCCTTTCCCTTCACCTAGATTGTTAGTCCTAGGACCCACCGCTTAAACTAGAGACCTCTTCTTAAATTCTCTCTTTATAAAGTCTCTGAACTCCATATCTGGCCTGAGTCCTCAGATAACATAATAATTATCTATACAAAAATATCCCTACTTAATTCCGGGTCAGAAAAATCCCCTGGAGAAGGAAATGGCAACCCACTCCAGTATTTTTGCCTGAGAAATCTCATGGACAGAGGAGCTTGGCAGGCTACAGTCCATGGGGTTACATAGAGCCAGGCACAACTTAAAGACTAAACAACAAACACCAACAATAGAAAAATAAAATTATATGTTTGGTATTTACCTAAAATCTGCATGACTATAGTCTTTAAAATGTTAGCTTCTAGAAATAAGGAAGAGTCCACCAACAAAAATATATGGCTTCTATCCTTAGAAATATTATAGATCAACCTCAAAACAATGTATTAAATAGATCAATGTAAACAAAGAAATTAAAATTATGGTTGTATAAAGTGAGAGTTGAGTGCTTTACAACTTAGTGCCAAGGAAAGAGGAACCACATGTATAAATATCCTCAGACATTCAGAAACTTATTCTGGGTCCTGGAATTATTGTAATAAGATACCAAAAACAATTTTTGATACTAAATTTTTCTGAGTGCTTATAAGGGTTTAACCCTGATTGCCCAATGAATGATGATTTTAATTCTGAACTGAAGTTGCTTTCTTAAAATTCGTATTTACTAAAATGTTGCATTAAATAATAATTGTTTTGGGTTACATTTTGAGAACTGTATGGTCATATCTTTTAGTCAGTTGCATTGCTTAAATGTACTTGAATCTTCACAGCCCTTCAAGGTGGGAATTTTCCTTTCTTTTCTTCAGGTAAACACAGATAAAATAGATTTAATGGCTTTATAGCTCATGTTTTCAGTCCACTGTACTACACTTGCTCCAAAGAGAGTGAATAAAATAAACCATTTATTTCTCTGCTCCTTGTGATATTGAAGAATCCCATGAAGTTAAGAATAAGACAAAGGATAGCCTGAAGATAATCCTTGTAGTACAAACACATTATGACAATGAGACATTTTTTACTCATCAATATTTCTCTTATCTTTAAAATTGTGCTTATAGGCAACTGAATGCTTAAATTTTCTTCTAACCACACTCTGTCATCTGAATGATCTCTTGCCTATTCTTTCAAAACACATTTATAAATATGTTTTTACATTAGCAGAACACATTATATATACTTTTTACTTGAATAAATTTAAAACATAATCTGTATTCATGAGAATAGTTCTTATTTCATCCTTACTAAAAGCAAAGAAAGTCTCATTATTTCTGCAAGATTTTTGTAGGGGTGGATGGGGTGAGGGAAAAGGGATGGGATAATTTGACAATTTTTTCATTACAGGCATTATTCACAGAGCAAAGGTTAGGAACCTCTGTAAAACAAAATTCATAATGAAATCTTTCTTGAATTCAAAGCTAAGAAAATATTGTCTTAAGACTACATTATCTAAAATACTTAACACACTAGTATACACAGGTGCTACTTAATAAAAACTATTTTAATACCATGATTTGTAATGAAGTCAAATAAGACTTATGCCTTAAGATTTACAAAGCCTCTTTAAAAAATGATTGGGGTGTGTAAGTGTTGCTTTTAAAGTGTGTTCAAGTTCTAACAGTATTAAATAATTAATTTATTGTGTTATTTTAATTGCCCAACTGCCAGTAGGCATTTAGCATATATTTCTATCAATAGTTAATGTGGTACAAAAAATCAGATACTTGTATATAATGTACCTAATTCAACTAAGCTGGAAGAAGAATTTAATTTTTTCCAATTTCTTCTCAAATTAATCATATGTGTTTTAAAATGAAATAGTGTGTCAACTTGGTTAGGGCAAACTACTTAAAAACTTTAACAAGCTCAAAGGATTCTAAATTTTAGTTAATATACGTTACAGGCTGCAATAGAAATATTAAAGCTTCCTCCCACAAAATCTAGAGGAATGCAAGAATTAGTGTTTTCTTAGTGTACCAGAGATCAAATTGCCAACATCTGTTGGATCATTGAAAAAGCAAGAGAGTTCCAGAAAAATACCTACTTTTGCTTTATTGACTAAGTGAAAGCCTCTGACTGTGTGGATCACAACAAACTGTGGAAAATTCTGAAAGAGATGGGAATTTCAGACCACCTGACCTGCCTCCTGAGAAATCGATATGCAGATCAAGTGGCAACAGTTAGAACTGGACATGGAACAACAGACTGGTTCCAAATCAGGAAAGGAGTACATCAAGGCTGTATATTGTCACCCTGCTTATTTAACTTACAGGCAGAGTACATCATGTGAAATGCCAGGCTGGATGAAGCACAAGCTGGAATCAAGATTCCTGGGAGAAATATCAATAACCTCAGATATGCAGATGACACCACCTTTATGGCAGAAAGCCATAAGGAACTGAAGAACCTCTTGATGAGAGTGAAAAAGGTGGCTTAAAATTCAACATTCAAAAAACTAAGATCATGGCATCCAGTCCCATAGTTTCATGGCAAATAGATGGGGAAACAATGGAAGCAGTGACAGACTATTTTCTTGGGCTCCAAAACCACTGCAGATGGTGACTGCAGCCATGAAATTAAAAGACACTTGCTCCTTGGAAGAAAAGCTATGACCAACCTAGCCAGCATATTAAAAAGCAGAGACATTACTTTACCAACAAAAGTCTGTCTAGTTCAAGCTATGGTTTTTCCAGTAGTCATGTATGGATGTGAGAGTTGGACTATAAAGAAAGCTGAGCACCAAAGAATTGAACTGTGGTATTGGAGAAGACTCTTGAGAGTCCCTTGGACTGCAAGGAAATCCAACCAGTTCATCCTAAAGGAAATCAGTCCTGAATATTCATTGGAAGGACTGATGCTAAAGCTGAAAGTCCGATACTTTGGCCACCTGATGAGAAGAACCAACTCATTAGAAAAGACTCTGATGCGGGGAATATGGAAGGTGGGAGGAGAAGGGGACGACAGAGAATGAGATGGTTGGATGGTATCTCTGATGCGATGGAGATGAGTTCGAGTAGGCTTAGGGAGTTGGCGATAGACAGGGAGGCCTGGCATGCTGAAGTCCATGGGGGTCTCAAAGAGTCAGACACAACTGAGCTACTGAACTGAACTGAAGTAGTGTATTATGACTGCAGAATTTTGCACATTTTCTAAAAGTATATTAATGATCCCATTGTCTGAGTTTGTTCAGAGAATTCATTTATCCTAGTAGTTAACCATCTTTTTTTTTAACATAATTGCCTGTATTTAAATATAATTAGAAATATTTTTATTAAAAGAAGCTTTGATTTAGTTTGCCAAAATTGAAAACTTTTCAAAATCTCAGTCTCAAAATGCCACCATCATGTTATGCATATATATTCATGACTATAAGTACTCATTTTTAAAATATCATAAATCTCTATATAAATAAATGATTTAAAACCCAGCATAACCATATCCAACGAAACTAGCATTCTGATGTGACAAGTTATACAGTGCAAATTGTCAAGAGATGTCTTTGTGAAATCACTTGTAAACAATTAAATGGTTGCTCACTATTATCATTGCAATTAGGCATTTGGAATTCTAAGAATTCACAAACTTAATAGCAATGTCTGCTTTCAAGTGGAATGGAGCAGCTTACAACAGATCAGTTCTTCACCTAGAACAATCAGAAAAGTTGGATAAATGGAATATTCAAAGAGGTGCTTAGACAATGATTATTAAAAGAGTTAAAACTCCAGAAAGGAAACCTTTGAAAAGTTAGGTTTATTTTTACAGCCATTTTTACCCTGGAGGATTTGCAATTATAAGAGTGGGAGGGACTTTGAATAGGGTAGAGAGCACTTCTGTGATTAGGTTATGTTGACTAAGGAAAACATTGCTCTTTAAGGGCTAGGTCATTCCTGGTGAGAGATTCCAAATGTGACTGGTACTGAAGGAGTTTCTCCTTTGCTGTGTTTGAAAATGGAAGGGGGCACATGGAAGGTCACAGCAGGCAATGTCCAAGGGCTGAGAGTAACCCCTGGCCAACACACAGCAAAAAGATGGGGACTTCAGTCCTACAACTCCAAGGAACTGGATTTTCCCAACAGCTTGAATGAGCTTGAAACCTGATCCTTCCTTAGTCAGCTCTTCACATGAGCACACAACCTACTTGTCTCAATGTCAGCCAGTAAAACTGTAAGCAGGGAACTCGGTCATGCCATGCCCAGAAATCTGTCCTACAGCAATATAACCTGATAACGGGGTGCTGTTTTAAGATACTAATTTTGTGGTAATTCATTATGCAGAAATTGTAAGCAAAGTAGAAGGCTGAGAGTCTTCTATTTATACTGGTGAAGAACCATTGCAAAGAGAAACCAGAAAAGCTTTTGGTGGAGATTCCCAGGAGCCTCAGATTTGTGACCACTTCCTGTGTGAGACAGGAAACTGAAATCTTAAGTGGAAAGCCTCTGAAATGCAGATCCAATTTTTCAGGAGGTGTGTTAGACAGCTAAGGTCCGAGAAAACTCACTAGATTCTCAGTTGAAAATCCCAGAGGGACGGGTGGATCACAAACAGACTGAACCTTATCAGGGCTACAACCAGCCTCCACTCAATAAAATCCCTGAGGGATTAAAGTGCCACTCTCTTCAACTAATGCAAAGGGTAAACTCCAGGAAAGATAACATCATCTACAATATCCAGCATTCACTCAAACATAGCTAGTCATGCCAAAAGTCAGGACCATGTAGTTGAAAACAACAGAAAATAACAGACAATAAAAATAGATCCACCAGTGATCCAGATGTTATTTATTTAATTTAAAAACCTTAACATAAGTTATTGAAATGTTCTAGAAAGTATGAAAACTGTGACAAAAAGTGAAGAATTTCACCAGATAATAGAACTATGAAAAAAATAAATCATATAGAAGTTTTGAACTGAAAAAAAAAAATGCAATACCTAAAATAAAGCATTAAGAAAGCTTCATAGGTGGTCTTCTATTATCTGCAAGCAAATTCATGTCAGAGTTCTATGAAATGAAAAAAAATATTCATTACTCAGCTAGGCTTGTGTTGCTTTTAATTTAAAAGTATAACGTGATGTTTTACAAAATAACACTTAAGAACCAATATCTAAATTCTTTACAGCAAAAGGATCAACAGTGGCTGTTGTTTAGATGATGCATGTTCAGCTATATACTTGAAAAGAATTTAAATATTTGTTCTTCACATGTGGAAAATAAAATATCAGTTAACTGAGGGATTATCCAACCTTTAACAAGCAAGTTACTGAAAATCTGGAGGCACAAGAATTGAAATATTGGTAAAGATTAGGAAGTCCCATAAGTCTAAAGCTAAACTTCTCTGAGGGCTTCAGGTTGAGAAAGAAAAAAAAAGATCAAAAGTTTTTTTGAAAGATACTCCTAATTACTGCTTTTTACATTCATAAAGTATTGTCATAAGTATTCTGTTATGAAATGTCTTTAATTTGATTTCCTTCAGAAATGTGAGAAACTAAAAAGAAATTAACCTAAAGATTAATCATACTTCTTAATTGCTAGTCATAACCAGTCATAAGGGAAGTCAAAACGCTTAACAATAAATAAGCAATTCCATGCATATCATAGTCTGTTTGATCCGAGGAAACACATATTTAACTTACCAAGATATTGATTCCATTTATATATGAATTTATTTTGTTTTGTTCTTAAATATAACATTGAAGATATTTATTGAACATGTGCACTAGCTAAATGCTTTACATAAAGAATTCAGAAACAATCATACATTAAACTTTAATTTCATTTATATTTCAGAAAATTTTACTGCTTCAAAATGATGTTAACTTTCTCTTGAGAGATTGATTTTTATTGGAAAAATCTTCTTGTTACAGGATTATTAAAATAGTACACTAATAATGAATATTAACTATTATTATTAATGGCCACATAAAAAGAAAAAATATTAATCAAAATTCCCCATTCTGGTTAAAAGAAATTTATTAACACATAAAAATTAATAATAATTAATTAGAGGACTATAATCTTGTTTTTCTCATAAACCAAAATGTTTTGTGACCATAGTTAACTCTATTCCACAGAATTTTTAAATATACTTTACATAAAATGGTAAAATATACTTTACATAAACATATCAGAGTAATCAAGTTAAAATCAAAGATAAATCATTTTGGAAATCATAACAAATTTAAGCTTCTAATATGTCAGCTTATAGTAAATTATTATGAAATAATTAGATTCTAGATTTATTTGTATATATAAATTAAAAGCCTTTTACACTTAAAAACACAATATTCTCTTATTCTATACCCATTACTGAGTATTATAGACAAGTCTCCTAAAATGGGATAAAATGAACTCTTATTTTTCTAGTAGTCATTAAAATGAAACCAACCTGTAAAATATTTCAGATCTGAGTTTAGACAACACTACATTTTCTGAATTTTGGATTTTTTCTATAATTCAACTTTTGTATTTATTTCAAGCTTAGTTAGTATAAAATTTCACATTCTATGTGAATGGGTTTTATTTCTGGTCTAGGTCTGAAACTACACTACAGGTGTATGCTAAAAATGACTTAGTAAAGCAAATAATATTAAGCCTTCCTGCTTCCCAGATTTTAATTGCTAGATTAAAGAATGACTAATAAACACTAAATAAATAAGAAAAGATCCAAGAAATATATTACACACATTTATCATGATTAAATATGGTTTATGGCTTATGCTTATGTAACCCATATCTGAGATGCCTCAGGCTTGCAGTCTACTTTATTTTACAGTAGGCAAGGCAAAGAAACAAATGACATTTTGGTTGCCCTAAGCCCCCATTTAACTCTTAGGAAAAAATATTTCCTTGGATTTAACTTTATAAGGATAAAAGAGAATGAACTTTGAAGTTGACAAATCTTTGTTCCAATTCTGCTCCTTTCCCTTGTTCAGACAGATTAACAGAAGGAAAAGAAACAAATTTTAATTCATGCCCACAGAGGTCACATAGAAATGGGACCTAAGAAGTGGCCAAACCAGACAGCTTTTATACATTTTAGACAAACAATAAATTTGTGAGTAATTGACATGGTAAAGAACCTTGGGTTTGGGGGTACTCAATTAGTGAAGAATATCTATACAGAGTCTGGGCTTCAGGCAGTAATTAAGGAAGTAACAAGATTTGTTTATACAGACTTTTCAGCTCTGGATTCCCAGTCTCGGGTGATAAGGGTGTCCTACCTCCAGAGACAGGGAGGCCATCTTTCTCATGAGAGATTTATTTCCCATTTTCAAGGGGACAGGGGAGGATCAGAGTTTCCTTCTTAGGTCTGCAGCTTCTCAAGCAACTTCAATTCAAAATAATGAATGCGGCATTGTGGCTCATGTTGGGGTGACCTGCCTGAACCCCAACAGATTATGAATATGTATTTAAAACTCTTAGCCCTTGGTGGACATTCAGTAGATGGTAGATATTCTTGAATGCCATGACCCTCTACTGGCCAGTATTCTATCCAGTGGTTCAAAAGAGTTAATTAACAGAAAACAATGTTAATTAAATCTGAGGTATGTGTAAAATGACTCAAAGTAAAATTCATGATTGGAATCAGATCCCACAATGAACGTTTTTCATCCAACTAATACACAAGAATTCCGATGAATTTCTCAACAATTGCTTTCCTAGTGAGCCTTGCCAAGTATTGTCTTGAATGTGACCTCTGAGGCACCCAAGACACTTTTGCTTGGAGCACATTTCATTCTTAGATGAAGGAAATCTCTCTAGCTATTTGTAATATTACTAGATCCTTTGCTTTGCTCTTTCTAAAGCAATTCTTGTTCGGGTAAACTAGAAAGTATGATGCATGTGTAAGTGTATTTCTCCTTCCCAGTCTCCTCTATCACAGACACCAGTCCTACCTTCCTTTTTCAAGGGAAATTCTTATTTTCCTCAATGCTTTTTCAGTGTATGCTTTGAGATATATGTGACTTTATCTCTCTCTTATTCTTTATACCCTGTTTGAAGCTCATTTTCCAGATTGAGCATTCACACAAAAGAACTACACAATTTCTAAGGAATATCATAAATGCACTAATTGAAATTATGTAAGATTTTTTGTGTTATTGCAAAATCTGACTCACTGACATTCAGTTAAAAGGTCAATCCCACCATTAAAGTTTCCCTCATCAGCTCAACCTTCCTCAGAACTCCAATTGCAATTTATAACTCTTCAGTTCATATCATTCTTGGGCTTATATTACAGTTTTGTAGGTACATGGCTTCCTGTTTTTTAAGCATATGGGAGCAGCATGAGGAATCAGAAAGAGCATGGACTTTGGATATTAATCAAACTCACAGGTTGAAATTCCGGCCTCACAATGACTGGCTGTGTGGCCTTAAACATTACTTTCATCTTGACTCAGTTGCTTACTTACTGTTTGACATTTAATCTCTCTGTATCCCAATCATCTATAAAATGTGGATAATAATAGTATTTAGGTAATATGCAACTATTGTGATGACTAAATCAGATATTTCATGTGAAGTGTTTAGTACAGTTACTGGTACATGGTAAGTGCATTAAAATATTAACTTTTATAATAGTAAAAATTGTTATATTGTAAAATTATCATTATTATCAAACTCTCTAAATTTTAATTTGCATAATATGTGTAATTATATTTTCTTTTCAGGGATGTTGTATGATTTAAATATGATATTTTATGAAAAGAATACCTAGAATATTTTCTGACAACTAATGTGTATTTTGTAAATTAATCTATCTTCTATTTCAAAGTCTAATTTTCTTCACAACAATAAAATGTTTCACTCATTTTTGAAACTCTCAAATATTTTTGTACATAATTGAATCCAATAAATGTTTGTTGAATTAATTAAATCATAGAGTCAAATAGAATTGAAATAAACAGCATCCTACCAAATAAATTTTTGTTTGTAAGGCTAGATCTCATGAGCATTTATGATTCTGAGAATTTGCAGATTCTGACAAATAGTATTAAAATTTGCTATTCACTTGTAAATAAATATCCCTTTCTTTCTCCAGACATCTGGAGAAATCTGTCTCATTTTTATATCCAAAGAAAGCAATTTGTTGAAATCAGAGAATTTAAATGGAAAATATTCTATATATTTTACATCAAAATTGAGAAATACCTAAAAGAAAAGTAAAAAGTTTGTTTCACTATCAAATGAAGAAACTTTAACTCATTTAATAAGCAATTGTTAAATACATACTATGTTTACTTCAGGGATAGACATGGCTGGCCACAAGGACATTTAAGAAAAAATCATCCTATATTTTTAATAGGTAGCACTATTTTAAGTGGATTAGGCATGCAAATGAATGAATATAATATGAAAAACATGGTGATTTGCATGGCAACATGGAACAAAATATGTCTTGAACTCTGAAAATGAGTATTTCTAGCTGAAAAAGTGGGAAAAGACTGAAACAATGTAGTATCTGAGTAAAGTCTTACAGTATGAATGTGTTGATGAGTCAAGATGGAGAAAAGAGTACAATCAGACTTTAATAGAGTGAAGATAGTCTTCGTGGCTTTAATAATGTCCTGAAAAAGATAGGTTCAAGCCTTAACCTATGGTCCCTATAAATGTGACCGTATTTGGAAATAGGATTTTTGCATTTGTAATCAAGTTGAAGTCACACTGGATTAGAATGAACCCTATATCCAATGGTTTCTTACCTTATAAGGAGACAACGATTTGGAGAAACCCAGGAAGATACCCTGGAGGAGAGCATGGAAACCCACGCCAGTATTCTTGCCTGGAGAATCCCAAGGAGAGAGGAGCCTGGCGGGCTGCAGTCCATAGTGTCACAAAGAGTCTAACATGACTGAAGCAACTTAGCACACACACACACACACACACACACACAATCAAGCTAAGCTGAAGTCCTACTGGATTAGTTCAGTTCAGTCGCTCAGTCATGTCCGCCTCTTTTTGACCCCATGAACCACAGCACGCCAGGCCTCCCTGTCCATCACCAACTCCCGGAGTCCACCCAAACCCATGTCCATTGAGTCGGTGATACCATCCAACCATCTCATCCTCTGTCGTCCCCTTCTCCTCCTGCCCTCAATCTTTCCCACCATCGGGGTCTTTTCAAATGAGTCAGCTCTTCGCATCAGGTGGCCAAAGTGTTGGAATTTCAAATTCCACATCAGTCCTACTGGATTAGGATGGGCCCTAAATCCAATGGTTGGTCTCCTCTAAGGAGACAAAGATTGGGAGACATTCAGACACACAGAGGAAATAAAGCCATATGACTATGGAGGCAGAGATTTTAGTGATGCCCCTACAAGCCAAGGAACACCAAGGATGGCCTGCCTTCACCAGAAGCAAAGAAGAAGCAAGAAAAGACTTCCCTAGAGCCTTCAGAGGGAGCCTGAATCTACAAAAAGTTTGATTTCAATCCTCAGAACTGTAAGAGAAATCTGTTGTTTAAGCCACCAAGCTGTGGTAATTTGTTATGGAAGTTCTAAGAAACTAATACAATGGTCAAAAAGATGTTTTCCACAGTTTACCTCTTCTGTTGGAGTGGGCTTTAATAAAAACAATTGGAGATTTAATCAAAATTAAAATCTTGTCTGTGTCATTTTTACTAGATGTGGAGCTTTGAGTAAATTAATTACTTTCTCCTAGCATCAGCCTCGCTACAAAAAGAATATGAAGATTACCTACAAGTTCTTCAGATTTTTTTGTGAATCAATTGAGATGAAGTATATATGTCATCAGATACATAGCAGATATTCAGTCAGCATTGACAGTAATAATGTTATAGTGCTCACCCGCTTTCATTCCTGGGTGGGGAGAGGGGGGAGATCTGCTGGAGAAAGGATAAGCAACCCACTCCAGTATTCTTGGGTTTCCCTTGTGGTTCAGCTGGTAAAGAATCCTCCTGTAAGGCGGGAGACCTGGGTTTTATCCCTAGGTTGGGGAGATCCCCTGGAGAAGGGGAAGGCTACCCATTCCAGTATCCTGGCCTAGAGAATTCCATGGATTGTATAATCCATGGGGTCGCAGAGTCAGACACGACTGAGCAACTTTCACTTCCACTGTTGATTGCAGTTACCAAGACCTCTGGTGTTGGCATGAAAATAAACAGATAACCTCATACTTTAAATTATACCTCACATAAGTTTACTAAAGATTTTGAAGATCTAAGATGTACCTGAGACTTTTGAAATCTTGAAAAGTCAAGATTTTATTTGAAAATAGATAAAGGAATACAAAGGATCATAAGAGAATACTACCAGCAGCTATATGCCAATAAAATGGACAACTTGGAAGAAATGGACAAATTCTTAGAAAAGTATAACTTTCCAAAACTGAGCCAGGAAGAAATAGAAGATATTAACAGACCCATCACAAGCACAGAAATCAAAGTTGTAATCAGAAATCTTCCAGCAAACAAAAGCCCAGGACCAGATGGCTTCACAGCTGAATTCTACCAAAAATTTAGAGAAGAGCTAACACGTATCTTACTCAAATGCTTCCAGAAAATTGCACAAGAAGGTAAACTTCCAAACTCATTTTATGAGGCCACCATCACCCTAATACCAAAACCAGACAAAGATGCCACAAAAAAAGAAAACTACAGGCCAATATCACTGATGAACATAGATGCAAAAAATCCTTAACAAAATTCTAGCAAACAGAATAAAATAGCGTATTAAAAAGATCATACATCATGACCAAGTGGGCTTTATCCCAGGAATGCAAGGATTCTTTAATATCTGCAAATCAATCAATGTAATACACCACATTAACAAATTGAAAGATAAAAACCATTAGATTTTCTCAATAGATGCAGAAAAAGCCTTTGACAAAATTCAACATCCATTTATGATAAAAAACTCTCCAGAAAGCAGGAATAGAAGGAACATACCTCAACATAATAAAAGCTATATATGACAAACCCACAGCAAGCATTACCCTCAATGGTGAAAAATTGAAAGCATTTCCCCTAAAATCAGGAACAAGACAAGGGTGCCCACTCTCACCACTACTATTCAACATAGTGTTGGAAGTGTTGGCCACAGCAATCAGAGCAGAAAAAGAAGTAAAAGGAATCCAGATAGGAAAAGAAGAATTGAAACTCTCACTGTTTGCAGATGACATGATCCTCTACATAGAAAACCCTAAAAACTCTACCAGAAAATTACTAGGGCTAATCAATGAATATAGTAAAGTTACAGGATATAAAATTAGCACACAGAAATCCCTTGCATTCCTATATACTAACAATGAGAAAACAGAAAGAGAAATTAAGGAAACAATACCATTCACCATTGCAACAAAAAGAATAAAATACTTAGGAGTATATCTACCTAAAGAAAGAAAAGGCCTATATATAGAAAACTATAAAACACTGATGAAAGAAATCAAAGGGGACACAAACAGATGGAGAAATATACCATGTTCATGGATTGGAAGAATCAATATTGTGAAAATGAGTATATGACCCAAAGCAATCTATAGATTCAATGCAATCCCTATCAAGCTACCAACAGTATTCTTCACAGAACTAGAACAAATAATTTCACAATTTGTATGGAAATACAAAAAACCTCGAATAGCCAAAGCAAACTTGAGAAAGAAGAATGCAGCTGGAGGAATCAACCTGCCTGACTTCAGGCTCTACTACAAAGCCACAGTCATCAAGACACTATGGTACTGGCACAAAGACAGAAATGTAGATCAATGGAACAAAATAGAAAGCCCAGAGATAAATACACGTACCTATGCACACCTTATCTTCAACAAAGGAGTCAAGAATATACAATGGAAGGAAGACAACCTCTTTAACAAGTGGTGCTGGGAAAACTGGTCAACCACTTGTGAAAGAATGAAACTAGATCACTTTCTAACACCATACACAAAAATAAACTCAAAATGGATTAAAGATCTAAATGTAAGACCAGAAACTATAAAGCTCCTAGAGGAGAACATAGGCAAAACACTCTCCGACATAAATCACAGCAAGATCCTCTATGACCCACCTCCCAGAATACTGGAAATAAAAGCAAAAATAAAGAAATGGGACCTAATGAAACTTAAAAGCTTTTGCACAACGAGGGAAACTCTAAGCAAGGTGAAAAGAAAGCCTTCAGAATGGGAGAAAATAATAGCAAACAAAGCAACAGACAAAGGATTAATTTCAAAAATATACAAGCAACTCCTGCAGCTCAATTCCAGAAAAATAAATGACCCAATCAAAAAATGGGCCAAAGAACTAAACAGACATTTCTCCAAAGAAGACATATAGATGGCTAACAAACACATGAAAGATGCTCAACATCACTTATTATCAGAGAAATGCAAATCAAAACCTCAATGAGGTACCATTACACGCCAGTCAGGATGGCTGCTATCCAAAAGTCTACAAGCAATAAATGCTGGAGAGGGTGTGGAGAAAAGGGAACCCTCTTACACTGTTGGTGGGAATGCAGACTAGTACAGCCACTATGGAGAACAGTGTGGAGATTTCTTAAAAAACTGGAAATAGTACTGCCATATGACCCAGCAATCCCACTTCTGGGCATACACACTGAGGAAACCAGATCTGAAAGAGACACGTGCACCCCAATGTTCATCACAGCACTGTTTATAATAGCCAGGACATGGAAGCAACCTAGATACCCATCAGCAGAAGAATGGATAAGAAAGCTGTGGTACATATACACTATGGAATATTACTCAGTCATTAAAAAGAATACATTTGAATCAGTTCTAATGAGTTGGATGAAACTGGAGCCCATTATACAGAGTGAAGTAAGCCAGAAAGATAAACACCAATACAATATATTAACACATATATATGGAATTTAAAAAGATGGTAACGATAATCCTCTATGCAGGACAGAAAAAGAGACACAGATGTATAGAACAGACTTTTGGACTCTGTGGGAGAAGGCAAGGGTGGGATGATCTGAGAGAACAGCATTGAAACATGTATATTATCTATGGTGAAACAGATCGCCAGCCCAGGTGGGATGCATGAGACAAGTGCTCGGGCCTGGTGCACTGGGAAGACCCAGAGGGATGGGATGGGGAAGGAGGTGGGAAGGGGGATCAGGATGGGGAACACATGTAAATCCATGGCTGATGCATGTCAATGTATGGCAAAATCCACTACAATATTGTAAAGTAATTAGCCTCCAACTAATAAAAATAAATGAAAAAAAATAAAACCTATAAAAAGAAAATAGATAAAGGAGTTACTAGTTACACCATTTTTTTCTCTTATTTGCATAATTACAATAGATACACCTGACTCTTAAGCACCATGTTTGATTGACATTGCTTGTAGTCAGATGATACAATCAAATAACAAATGTTACAAACTGTTATTTTGTAACTGGATCAACAATATGTTGGCATTATATTCAATAGCATTAGATACAGTTTTAAATATGGACATATTTCTTGGTAGTATGTATAATTGCATAACTTGAGGAATCACATAGTCCTAGCTTTGTTCTTTTCTGATAAATAGAAGATAAACAGTGCCATATGCTTTAATGATGCTTCTCAAAATGAGATTTAGAAGGTGTGTGTAGCACTGTGCTAGGTAATGCTTAGTAACTTCACTAGTAAACAGTGCATACCTTCCTATAGGTTAAATTTTAGAGAGAGTAAAAAGGGAATTAAATGTGTAATATCAAAGCAAGCACACCAGTGAACAATAGTTAACACTGCTGATTCCAAATAGCCTTGGTTCATTTTCTTGGGTCAATCATTATCTTTGTGAACTTCGGGTATGTTTCTTAACCTCTGTGTGCCTCAATTTCCCTCATCTATAAAGTGGGGATAATCATTACTATGACATTTAATATGTTCATTAATTGTGCTAATAATATATATAAGCCACTTAAAATTAGAGTGCCTGACACTAGAGTTGGATTTACCATGAAGCTGTAAACCTTAGCATCAGGTTTTTATTTTTCCTTTGCATTTCTCATTTTAAGCCTTGGGAGGCACCCTTGCAATGTTTTCATAGGCTCACATCTTTTTATAAATATGCAAATATAAAACATTTATCCATAATCACTTAAGACAACTGTCTCTCTCCATTTTGATTCCCACTGCATCAGCTTCCTTTCATGTCAAACGAGTTGAAGTGGCCCTGGGCATTCTGAACTGGCTGCGGGTAAGCTGAACTGGGGAGTAATTGAGTTTAGGTTCAATAGAGTAATTTGCATACATAGTTAAGGTACTACTGACTGTCTTGGTGAAGGAATGCATTCCAGGACTACTCCTAGCATACTGTGCTGATGTGCCCAGTGCCATAATATGAAAGTATAGGACCAGAGGATAAACTCATCCTTTAGCAAGTTGAACTTAACCTGTGGCACTGGCAGTGGAAGCAGGAGTGTAGTTGAGAAGAAACAAGGTTTGAAATGTATATAGCCAGAAATTAATTTCTAGAAAATTCATCCAAGTCTTGCAAAATATATATGAAATAAAGTTGATAAAGATTTCCTCAAATTTAAAAACAGTCCAAAAAATTTACATGGTATTAAACATAATGAATTGTGATGCTGAAAGAAGTTTTTCTAAAGTTGATATTAGTTTTAAAAAATGGTAACCAATCAGTTATGTGAAAGAAGACTAAATTATCTTTCTATTCTCTCTATAGGAAATGATATGTTATGATTCTTCCCACAAAAAGGCAAGGAAAGGTATGAAAACAAAAGAAAAAGAAAAGATAGTACAGAGATATGTTATACATTTAATTACTAAAGATGTTTTATTTCTTTTTTTATTTTATGATCCTGGTGATATTTGCTATGATTTCCCTTCTGAATAAATGATCACTTACATACTTATAATAATTTTATATACATAATTTTCTATTCATTTTCTTAATGAGCCAGCAAAATTTTATAAGCTTTAGCATCTATAAAATCTGGACAGGGTTTATATTAAGTATTAAAAACAATCAAAAAGTCATTAAAATATGTGAGATTATATATATGAATGTATATGAATACATATATGAATGTATAATTATAGATAATATATATGAATGTCTTAAATGCCCAATTTTAAAATGTAACCTTGAGAATCCAAAGAAATTTACAGCTCACAGAGGTCAAACTACCATCATCATATATAAGTCTAAGAGGTATTGTTTCATTGAAACCATTCAGCAGAGATATATTGAGCTTCCACTAAGTGTTGACGGGAATACAAATTGAACACTTAACTGTCTCTGTCTTCAAGGCACAGAGTATCTAGAGGGACAGAGAGTTGCTATAAGACAAATAAATGAGAGTGATAGGAAAGAAGGAAGGAAAGAAAAGGCAGGAAAAGAAGGGAAAAGAGAGGAGGGAGAACAGAAGTAGAAAGAAAATGTGGCGACATTTCTACTTCATTTTGTTTACTTGAGACCAAATAAATGAGAGTGATAGGAAAGAAGGAAGGAAAGAAAAGGCAGGAAAAGAAGGGAAAAGAGAGGAGGGAGAACAGAAGTAGAAAGAAAGTGTGGCGACATTTCTACTTCATTTTGTTTACTTGAGACCTTGGATTTTGTGATACCTCTTGTTGTTTTCTGAGTATTCAGTTTAGTTCAGTTCAGTCGCTCAGTCGTGTCCGACTCATTGCGACCCCATGAATCGCAGCACGCCAGGCCTCCCTGACCATCATAAACTCCCGGAGTTTACTCAAACTCATGTGCATCGAGTCAGTGATGCCATCCAGCCATCTCATCCTCTGTCGTCCCCTCCTGCTCCTGCCCCCAATCCCTCCCTGCATCAGGGCCTTTTCCAATGAGTCAGCTCCTTGCATGAGGTGGCCAAAGTATTGGAGTTTCAGCTTCAGCATCAGTCCTTCCAATGAACACTCAGGACTGATCTCCTTTAGGATTGACTGGTTGGATCTCCTTGCAGTCCAAGGGACTCTCAAGAGTCTTCTCCAACACCACAGTTCAAAAGTATCAATTCTTCAGTGCTCAGCTTTCTTCACAGTCCAACTCTCACATCCATACATGACCACTGGAAAAACCATAGCCTTGACTAGACGGACCTTTGTTGGCAAAGTAGTGTCTCTGCTTTTTAATATCTTGTCTAGGTTGGTCATAACTTTGATTCCAAGGAGTAAGCATCTTTTAATTTCACGGCTTCAATCACCATCTGCAGTGATTTTGGAGCCCAGAAAAATAAAGTCGGACACTGTTTCCCCATCTATTTCCCATGAAGTGATGGGATCAGATGCCATGATCTTAGTTTTCTGAATGTTAAGCTTTAAGCCAACTTTTTCACTCTCTTCTTTCACTTTCATCAAGAGGCTTTTTAGTTCCTCTTCACTTTCTGCCATAAGGGTGGTGTCATCTGCATATCTGAGGTTATTGATATTTCTCCCTGCAATCTTGATTCCAGCTTGTGCTTCTTTCTGAGTGTTAGTCATCCTTTTGTCATCCCCAAGAGAAATTAATCCAGAATACCAAGCAACAGACATTAAGTAGCCCCAAGTAATTAGTTAAATTTTTCTAGATTTTACCAAGTCAAAAGAGTACTTCAGTAATGATATATAACAAGCAAAAAAATGGGTGAGAAGAAAACAGTGAAATGAGAAAAATGGACATAGATATTTTCCTTTTTATTTAACTGATGTCTTCCTTGAAACTCAAAATTTGGTTTTCATAAAATCACTGAGAACAATTTCTCAACACAATATAGAAAATCCCTTTGTAAAATGAATATTCTTTTCAATTATTTTTAAAATAAGTTTAAAAAAAAATAGCGAAGTGACAAAAATAGGAAATCAGCCTGAGAATATGGAAGCAAACATAACAAATTAACAAATCAATGGAAAAGCTCTGGTGAATTAACACAAAGAAGTAAAAAGAACAGCACAGGAATCAAATGTAACATATTACTGGGTCTCTCATAGAGATAAATAAAAGCTTTAACATATGTTACTTTCACATTTTCATGAGAGTCTTAATTTTATACTCTTAAAACCTGTCCATCAAGATGCCCAATGGTTTCCCATGACAGAGACTGGTAAGATGTGCTGCCAGATGATTGCATCTAATAGACGGTTTAAGCTCAGACATATATTTTTTGAACTTCCAGAGATGAATCACAATCATCAATAATTTTACTTTTTTATTTCTCTAGCTCTTGTTCTCTGTTAATTATGTGTTTAGTTTTTGATATGCATAGGGCAGAAAAATTTTTGCCTATTGATGGCAGCAATGATTGATAATTTCATTTTATGGTTTTATCATTTAGTGATTGTTGAAAATAGATTAATAAATTATAGAGATTCATTCCCTCTTGAGTAAGAGCTGAAAGAGAATATGGTATGTTTTCTCTTGTTTGTTTACTTTGAGGTCAAATAATTTAAGAATGTCATGTCTACCAGTAATGATAACAATTTTTGTATATGGATTTCTTAGGCACTGTGTTTTTGTTTACCTGTAATTAAACTGCAGATTTTATAAGATTATTGTACGTCTGCATGTCTATGTGTCTGCATTTTGTGAACAACCTGGTTTTTTGTTGTTATATTAGTGTGAAATATTTTTTAATTTCCAGAAAGTATTAATAGTTGAACTATAAGTTACTTGAACCCTGTTCTAATTGGTTTATGGAGATAAATAAGTAAATATGTAAACTAAATATTCATAAAATTGTTAGAGAATAAGAAAATTTAACTTCTGATATTTTGAATATGCTAGACATTTAAAAAGTATTCTTAAAGAGACTAACTCAGAAATATTTTAAGGATCCAGGTTCATATACTTAAGCCATACTTAAATAATACAAATTTTATAAATTTAAGGTCAGTCTCTGGTAAACAAGAACATTTTATAATTTTGATATAATAAAAAAAAAGCATGCCTTCTCTATGCATCAGTTCAGTTCAGACGCTCAGTCACATATGACTCTTTGTGACCCCAAGGACTGCAGCACTCCAGGTCTCCCTGTCCATCACAACTCCCGGAGTTTACTCAAACTCATGTCTATGAAGTCGGTGATGCCATCCAACTGTCTCATCTGCTGAACCCTTCTCTTCTCGCCTTCAATCTTTCCCAGCATTAGGGTCTTTTCAAATGAGTCAGCTCTTCACACCAGGTGGCCAAAGTATTGGAGTTTCAGCATGAACGTCAGTCCTTCCAATGAATACCCAGGAGTTATCTCCTTTAGGGAGGGCTGGTTGGTTCTCCTTGCGGTCCAATGGACTCTCAAAGTCTTCTCCAACACCACAGTTCAAAAGCATCAATTTTTCGGCGCTCAGCTTTCTTTACAGTCCAACTCTCACATCCATACATGATTACTGGAAAAATCATAGCCTTGACTAGATGGACCTTTGTTGGCAAAGTAATGTCTCTGCTTTTTAATATGCTATCTGGGTTGGTCATAACTTTTCTTCCAAGGAGCAAACATCTTTTAATTTGATGGCTGTAATCACCATCTGCAGTGATTTTGAAGCCCAGAAAAATAAAGTCTGACACTGTTTCCACTGTTTCCCCATCTATCTGCCATGAAGTGATGGGACCAGATGCCATGATCTTAGTTTTCTGAATGTTGAGCTTTAAACCAACATTTTCACTCTCTTCTTTCACTTTCATCAAGAGGCTCTTTAGTTCTTCTTCACTTTCTGTCATAAGGATGGTGTCATCTGCATATCTGAGGTTATTGATATTTCTCCCAGCAATCTTGATTCCAGCTTGTGCTGCTTCCAGCCCAGCGTTTCTCATGATGTACCCTGCATATAAGTTAAATAAGCAGGGTGACAATATACAGCCTTTACATACTCCTTTTCCTATTTGGAACCAGTCTGTTGTTCCATGTCCTGTTCTAACTGTTGCTTTCTGACCTGCATACAGGTTTCTGAAGAGGCAGGTCAGGTGGCCTGATATATCCATCTCTTTCAGAATTTTCCATGGTTTATTGTGATCCACACAGTCAAAGGCTTTGGCATAGTCAATAAAGTAGAAATAGATGTTTTTCTGGAACTCTAGTGCTTTTCAATGATTGAGCAAACATTGACAATTTGATCTCTGGTTCCTCTGCCTTTTCTAAAACCAGCTTGACCATCTGGAATTTCATGTTCATGTATTGCTGAAGCCTGGCTTGGAGAATTTTGAGCGTTATTTTACTAGCATGTGAGATGAGTGCAATTGTTTGGTAGTTTGAGCATTCTTTGGCATTGCCTTTCTTTGTCATTGGAATGAAAACTGACCTTTTCCAGTCCTGTGGCCACTGCTGAGGTTTCCAAATTTGCTGGCATATTGAGTGCAGCACCTTCACAGCATCATCTTTCAGGATTTGAAATAGCTCAACTGGAATTCCATCACCTCCACTACCTTTGTTCATAGTGATTCTTCCTAAGGCCCACTTGACTTCACATTCCAGGATGTCTGGCTCTAGGTGAGCGATCACACCATCGTGATCATCTGGGGTGTGAAGATCTTTTTGTACAGTTCTTCGTGTATTCTTGCCACCTCTTCTTAGTATTTTCTGCTTCTGTTAGGTCCATACCACTTCTGTCCTTTATTGAGCCCATCTTCGCATGAAATATTCCCTTGATATCTCTAATTTTCTTGAAGAGATCGCTAGTCTTTCCCTTTCTATTGTTTTCCTCCATTTCTTTGCACTTACAGTTGAGGAACTTCCCTGGTGGCTCAGATGGTAAAGCATCTGCCTACAATGGAAGAGATCCAGGTTCGATCCCTGGGTTGGGAAGATCCTCTGGAGAAGTAAATGGCACCCCACTCCAGTACTCTTGCCTGGAAAATCCCATGGTCGGAGGAGCATGGTAAGCTACAGTCCATGGGGTTGCGAAGAATCAGACAAGACTGAGTGACTTCACTTTCACTTCACCATTGAGGAAGGCTTTCTTATCTCTCCTTGCTATTCTTGGGAACTCTGTATTCTAATGGGTATATCCTTCCTTTTCTCCTTTGCTTTTTGCTTCTCTTCTTTACACATCTAATGGTAAGGTCTCATCAGACAACCATTTTGCCTTTTGGCATTTCTTTTCCTTGGGGATGGTCTTGATCCCTGTCTCCTCTACTTTGTCAGGAACCTCCAGCCATAGTTCTTCAGGCACTCTGTCTATCAGATCTAGTCCCTTAAATCTATTTCCCACTTCCACTGTATAATTGTAAGGGATTTGATTTAGGTCATACCTGAATGGTATAGTTTTCATTTTTTTTTTCTGTTTTACATATAATACAAGCATACATTTTGTTCTACCTGAGTTTTCTTCAAATTATAAAATTTTACTGATTAAATAAACTGATTATACACCTATATAATGTTTTCAATTATAAAAATATACCTTTTTATTCAACTAAATTGAATAGTTGTTCTAAAACTTTTGATTTCAAAAGTAGTTATACTTTGTAGTGTCAACTTGAAGATAATTTCCAAATTATCTTAAGGTAGCTTAAACCAAGGATTCAATTAATTAATGGATAATCATTGGATCCCTAATTAATTTGTTAGAATACTGAAACATCCAAACCATTGATTTATACTTGTAACTTAAAGTTTATGTATTTTTACCTATTTTCCTATGTTACAGAGAAGCTATATCTTTGGGTGATGTTATTGAGTGTTCATTTTTGCCACTTTAAGGAACTGTAAAAGGGATGTGTAGCTATCAAAAACCTCATTTTGCATTTAGTTTCACAAACTGTGCTTATCTGTTAAATGCTTGCATAAGAGGACAGCTCTCTCTATTATTCACTCTGCAGTCCACTGTTTTTTATGCAAAATGAAGTTATTTACTTTTGTTACAAATGTATAATTAATGTATAATGTACATTTTTTGTTAAAAATGTATAATGTGAAATAGAAGTTATTTACTCTTGTTCAAAATGTATAATAAATGTATACTTAAGACTAAATAGTGAGAATTCAACTTTTTTTTTTTTTTTTTTTTTGCTTGTTAAGGAAAAATAGTCATTTGTTCCAAAGCAGGAATTCTCAAACTTCTTGGTCTTTGGATACCTTCCCATTCTTAGCAATTATTGAGGATGTGCAAGATCTTGCATTCATGTGAGTTACACTTATCAATATTCACTATATTAGAAATTGAGATGATTTTTTATTTCTTTGAAGAGAGTAGTGATGAGTTCACATGTATGAATACATACATACATATGAATCTATCATAGCATGATGAATTCATGAATACATCACAATGTATTCATCATTACTCTCTTCAAAGAAATAAACATTGTGTGTTGGCAACAATATCTTAGTATAACTATGAAATTAGTTTTTACATGGTAGAGCTATCCTAAAATAATTGTATCAGTTTTACAATATGAAAAAGCATAATAAAAAATGAAACTTGGAAGGCAAATTGCATTTTCTTGCATTATAGTACCTGAATCTAAAAAGAAACTAACCAATATATTAATGTTTTACCAGTTAATTTAATCCTGGGTGGCTTGCTTCCTTGGTTTACTGATTAATACCTTCATCTACAGTATGAAAGGTAACTACCTTCTGTGTAAGCTGCCTTGTTGTTGTTCAGTCACTAAATCATGTCTGACTCTCTGCAACCCCGTGAACTATAACTCACCAGGCTTCCCTGTCCTTCACTATCTCTCAGAGTTTCCTTAAACCATGTCCTTTGAGTCAGTGATGCCATCCAACCATCTCATCCGCTTTCACCCCCTTCTCCTCCTGCTCTCAGTCTTTCACATTAGAATCTTCTCCAATGAGTCAGCTCTTCGCTTCAGGTGGCCAAAGTATTGGAGCTTCAGCTTCAGTATTAGTCCTCCCAATGAATATTCAGGGTTGATTTCCTTAGGATTGACTGGTTTGATCTCCTTACTGTCCAAGGGACTCTCAAGAGTCTTCTCCAGCACCACAATTTGAAAGCATTAATTCTTAGGCACTCAACCTTCTCTATTGGTCCAACTCTCTCATCTGTACATGATTACTAAAAAAACCATAGCCTACATTGTAAAATTCTGTGTTTTCACCAAAATTATTTTCTGTGCTTTATGTTAATTTTTATTAGGTCTTGAATACTTTAGAGGAAAGAAGAACAAAAACAAAAGTTATCACTTACCAAAGAACTAAGGTTCTTTAAATCTTATCATATATTGCTTTAAAATGTTTTATTGTCACTTTAAATAGTTAACCAAATAATGTTTCTCAGATATCCTTGATCCTTTTAAACCAGTGTCCAAATCTCTCCTAAAAACTTTTTAAAATTTTCCTTTCAAAATCAGATCTTAGAAGCAGAAAAATAAGATAAAATTTTCAGAATATTTTAATATCTGAAACTAACAGACTATATCAGAGGGTCCCTTGGAAAATCACAAAGATTTGTTCTTTCACTTCAAAAAGAGATTTTAAGAAGTATCTAATTAGATTTGTTTGATGAGTTTTATAGCCAGACTCGTCAAATCAGAAGAGACACTCAGCCTTCCTTAGGTTAAAGTGATATTGGTAAAATGTTATTAATATAAATATTCCAGAAATTTCAGAGTTTATGGGAAGTCTTTGTGTATTTGTTACTGCCCTTTCTTTCAATAACATGTTTCAACCTCAGGGAAAACATTGATCTAAACTCTTATTAAATTTTTTTTCAAGTTTTCCTGCATTTTTCAATCTTCTGGTAGTGCTTTATCTAATATTAGTCAATATCTATATAATGTTATCAGTCATAGTTTCAATTATTACTTAAAATATTTATTGACCACCTCCTTACTTCTGTAATTTCAAACTACCACCTACAAGGCCAGTGATTCTCAAACAGTGAGACATATTAGACTTAACGTATGTGTAAGCTTTACTCCAGAGTTTATTTGACATTTGTGGGAAACTTTTGATTTGTATGTTTCAGGATCATTAAACGTTATATCCCAAGATTTTTTTCATCTTATAAGAAAAACTCCATCCATTATTTAATAGTCAGAACAGTCACTGACTTCTTTAACAAAAATATATCAGTCTCCTTCAACAAAATACAGTCTCAAAGGTTTATGGAAAAGGACTGTTCTAGGTACTTTACACTGTTGACATTTCAGTGAATAGAATTTTGGATATATGTTTCTGACCTGACATTGTTTAGATCACGTTTAGGTTCTGCCAGTGGACTACATCGGGATTTGCAGAACTATTTTTAGTCAAGAAGCAGACGGCCTCATCAAAATGCTAACCCAATACCAAATAGAACAAGAATTAATTACATAGGGCTGAATAAGCTGGTGAGGGGAATTTTAGCATAGCTTTTTAAGGGAAGGGTATATTATTAATATAGCTTTAGTGTTTTATCTCCTGAATATATAAGAAAGTGTTTTCTCTTTGTTCAGTTCAGTTCAGTCACTCAGTCATGTCTGACTCTGCGACCCCATGAATTGCAGCACACCAGGCCTCCCTGTCCATCACCAACTCCCAGGATCTACCCAAACTCATGTCCATCGAGTCAGTGATGCCATCCAGCCATCTCATCCTCTGTCTTCCCCTTCTCCTCCTGCCCCCCAATCCCTCCCAGCATCAGGGTCTTTCCCAATGAGTCAACTCTTCACATGAGGTGGCCAAAGTTTCTCTTTGTTAAGCTATCTGAATCCCAGAAAAACTGCGTAAACTCTGCTTTTGTAAATTGAGATGAACTATTTTAGATGATATCTAATTCTCACTAATCATCAAATGCAGAAACTTACTACTTCTATTTACTTTTATGCCAATATAGTTATTTGCAGAGGATTGATAAAAATGTCTTCCTTTTTACCAGACTATAATAAAACAAAATGATTGTGAAACCATGGCCTTATCTCAAGAGTGTCATATTTGAGAACAATGCTCATTTAATCAGATATGACAAGCTGCTTCTTAAAAATAAAAGCTGGCTTTCTTATGGAGACAATGACTACAAAACTCTTTCAGGAAAACTGCCTGACACCTGGTTTGCAGAGCTCAGCCTCACAGGTAGTAAAGAAGGTTACCACCTGTTTGGTAAAGAACCTTATAAAATTTGGGGCACTATGAGAAGAGAGAAAAGTGACACAGGTTTAGAGTTACTGCAAATAAATATGGTGGAAGGAGCATCTTTGGACTTTATTTCCTTGCCTTGGATTACTAGATAATAAGAGCTTTTATAAGTCAAACCTGATATTACTTAATGTAATTTTCTGAGTAGATGTTAGCCTTGTGGTGTTTGCAATTGTTAAATATTATATGGCTCTTGATTTTCAAAAGTGTAAGGTGTCCATGGTAAATTAATACTCTTACTGTACCTGTGTAAATAATCAGACCAACCTAGTGAGAACAGACTTATTTTGTAATCAAGAAAATCTTTTTTTGAGATTATCATGATTACAAGGGAAGAGGAACCTGTCAAGGAAGATTGTGAAAGACTTTGAAAGGTATCAAAAAGATTACTAGGTATCCTTAGTGGAACATTATGTATTGTTTAGAGCACACCATTTCAGGTTTTCTGACACCAAGGGGTTTGCATTTTTCATTGTCTTTGGCCTAGTTTATAACTTTATAAGTTGTAGAAAATCAATGTGAATGATTCTTGCCCATGAATGTGTAAATTAATAGTGTTTGGTGGAATTAAATTGATTATTGCTCTGTGGATATTGACTAATTTTGCTGGTTTTGCATTTATTAAGCAAATTTATTTGAATATTCACCATGGAGCTACATAAGATGGCTGCCCTTTGGATATTCCTGCAAACTGGTTGCAACATTTTACAGGTTCCCTCATTACTTAATGGATTATGTAGAATTTTTGGCATGTGTTCTTTTAAAATATAAGAAGTTATGACAAGTAGAATACTTGAATAAGTAGCAAAAAGAAAAGTAGGCCACTACAGGTTCAAGATTAACCATATTTAATATATTTAAAAGGTAAAGTGTATAATTAAGGCTTAATTTTGATTTCACAAATGCTATGAAGAGAGAAAAAGCTTAGATATTATTTTATGTCAGCACATTTTATATCTTTATTTTATCTTTATTTTCTATAACACTGGTTGGCTCATCTCTCAGAAACGGTTTATATGAGCACTGTTCAGTCACATCATTTCATTGATTTAAATTGGTTAAAAGGCACAATGGTTGCATTTCTGAAACAATGCAAAAGTTCTCTATCACCTAAAAAATGGCATCTCTGAAATGAGAGAAACCAAGCTCTATATATTGAGTGGTGCACTTCTGAAGAGAGATTTGTAAACATTGACAATTTTTATCAGCCCACAAAACTTCATATCCCTGCTCTTGCTTAACAGTGTTATGACAATAAGGTACCCAATGTAGAGATCACCAATTGTCTTAAGGAAACTGATGCTAACCCATCATTTATCAAAGTAATATAAGAAATATTTATTTTTATAGAAATTTGATTAATATTTTACACAAAAAGAATTCAGTATCCATTAAAGTTGGAAGATTCTCAATGAAAATTAGAATATTAGAAGTTCTAAAAAAAGAAAAAAAGAATATTAGAAGTTCTGTGTATTCTTACCATTGAAAATTGTAACTGTGAAGCTTTAATTCAAGTTTTCCAAACCTATGTGAGCATTTCATCCCATAGATACCCATTAAGAGCATGTGGATTCCTTTTACTTCTTTTTCTGCTCTGATTGCTATGGCCAAAACTTCCAACACTATGTTGAACAGTAGTGGTGAGAGTGGGCACCCTTGTCTTGTTCCTGATTTCAGGGGAAATGCTTTCAATTTTTCACCATTGAGGGTTGATAGCTTGCTGGTGGGTTTGTCATATATAGCTTTTATATATATGTGAGGTATGTTCCTTCTATTCTG